>NW_009215225.1:17810-24684 GCF_000690835.1 Fulmarus glacialis
ACGAGAATGGGGATGTCTCTGAAATCCTGCCTCCTTACGCAGCTTTGGCATTTAGCTTTCTGTGGGCGATAGGCACCTCCTTCCCTTGGCACACCGCCTCTCCTGCCAGTGCATGCAAGGCTTGTTCTCCGAGCTCTGGTCCATGCTTTTATCCTTCTATGTCTTTTATTTAAAAAAAAAAAAAACAAACTCACAAAAAGCACCAAACCCGTGGTGGTTTCCCTCTTCCTCACACCCCTTATTCGTGAATCGGTAGTTTAAGCATTAACCTGAGAAGTTTATGAGGGCTTGCTGCTCACTTGGGCATGTTGAAGTTGCATCTCCCAGGTCCTGGGGGAGTGCCCAACCGCGCGGGCTGCCCGGGAGGCTGGAGCTGGGGAGGGAGCGGTGCTGCCAAGGCTGTGTGAGTAGGCTGGGAGGAATGCGGGAGTCCTGGGGCCGGGAGGAGAATGACTCCTGGCCTGGCTCTGCCAGCAGGGAGGGGGTAACTTCTGGACTCGGCTCCCAGCTTCTAGACTTGTTTGTGCATTTTAAACGCAACTCCAAAACTAGTCCAATGCAATCTGTGTTTTTGTCACTCAGGTGACAGATCTAACTACTTGGGGGTAAACGTACTCTCCTTCATCTCTTCTCTTCCCCTCCCCCCGCTCTACCTTCCAGCCTGGTATTTAAGCATGTTATGAGGCAGGAGACAGAGAGGAGGCAGGAGAGGAACCTCCTCTTGCTGAAGAGATCTTTAACCCAGGTGTCTCTTGTTTTTTCCAGTGAGTGCTCTAACTGTGTGAAGATGAACATTTGCAACAATTTCTTCCTCTCCAGCTGTGTTTTAAAAGACAATGTTCACCTCTTAATTTTGTGAAGTACTCTGGGCTCCTGCTGTAGGCTGGGTATGTTCTGAGTAGAGGTATTGGGCTCCTCGGGGGCCAGAGTGACACCTGGGGTTTTGGGGTCTTCAGTTAGAATAGGCAAGTGACACAGCTGCCAAGATGCTTCATTTTCTGCTTGCACAGAAGCAGAATTTTTAGAAAACTTTCAGGTTTAAGTGGGAGGTGCCCCTTGGAGTGGGCACTTGCAGCTGCCTGGTTTATGATTTTGGAATTGCTATACAATTATGTAGGTGTTTAAGTTCTCTGTTGAATGTAGCCTTAACTGAATAGGGCCCCATGTTAGTGCCCTTGCTCCTTTTCCTGTCTCTTTGCCTATTCTTTTTCCAAATCCGTAAAAAAAAAGATATAAAATAGTTACTAATAATAATTTCTGTAATACTTTACCTGATAATCATGTCTCTGTAATATTGCTCATCATTATAACCACTCCTTTCAATCATCCAGCTTGTTTTAAATCTGTATAACTTCTTTCTACAGAAGATAATTAGATTTAATTTTAAGCATAGGATTTTTTAATGAAGTACTGTCATTATTGAACCTACTGCTTTTCATTCATCAAGGATCAGAATTTAATAGAGCGCTCATACATTTTACAAAATTTGTATTTAAGTGAACACTTTTTTCCCTTTCTTTTTTTTACTGTATCCCCTTACCTCTGTATTTTTCTGTTGAGGATGCTGGGCCAGTTCCAACTGTAATGTATTACTTTTTGCTCCATCAAATTAATTTCTAGTACAGGTTCAGTGAAACAGTCTCACTGTTTCAAGAGAGATTGTGGATGTACCTCTGCTGACAGAATTTTATCCACAAATTTAGATACAAAATCTCTCAGAAAACATTGTCTATTACTGGATTAATTTCAGCCTAATAGTGTACTCTTTATTTTATGCTGATTTTATGCTGATTGGTCTCTGTTCAGGGAAAATACACTTCGTTATTCCAGTACCTTTTTTCCCTAAAAATCTCATGAACTAAAAATCAACATGGCAAAATACTCATCACTAATTTTTTATTTGGGAAAAATGAAACTAGCAGATGATTTGTCATCCAAGGCCTGGACAAAATTTGAAAATGACTTAAGATTTTCCCCTGCAGAAACTTAATTCTCTCCATTATTATCAGCATTTCTGCTGCGCACATAGCCCCTCTCAAACTTCACTGGGATAGTTTCCATGGGAACGAGAGAATGAGAACTGATGAGTCTTGAAACAGTCAAATAATAATCTTGCTTTTTACTAGTGGGCAAAGATTTACTTCCCCAGTGTTTAGTGGAAGGCACTAGAACTTACTCTGTTTTGAAGGAGAGAAAAAAAAAAAGACATCTGGAAGGAGGCCATATCTGCTTTGTCTACCTGTAGCGTTCATACTAGCTGTTTTAAAAGGGAAAACCGCTATATTTTCCTGTGCTTGTAGACTTCCTGAATGATAGAAGGGGAAACTCTCTGTCAAACCCAAACACTGATAGTCCAGGGAAGATGGGGAGGGAGCAGTGGTCACGAGGAGGTGAGTTGATTACATGTGTGACAGAGGTACAGAGCCACTTCATGAATGCAGCATTTTAGAGGCTATTGAACGATCCTGCAGAAAACAGTCCTGGGGACGGCTTTCCAGGCGCTAGCATTGACTTGTCTCCAGAATTGAACTGTCCCGGGTTTTCCACAATGTTGAGTGCTGAGTATTATCTACAATGAGGGTTGTTTATTGTGATTCCATGGGAGGGAGCAGACTCCCTCAAGAGTGATGTTAGGTAATGAATAAAGTCACACTGAAGCCCAATGAGATGCTCTGCTAAGCTGGCCATGATTTGGTTGCCATAGTCATAGTCATTGGGATTATTTTCCTGAAATACTGAGAACAGATGGGAACACCGTGTTTCACTCTTATCGAGAAAAAATATGGAAAGGATAGAGAAATGTCTGCCCTTTTTTAGATCTGTGATATCTGTTACCTCCAAAAGGACAAGAAAGCAGGTTCCACGGATCTTGCAGCAAAGCTCCAGTTCTCTGTAAATGCCGATGCATAGAAAAGACCAGAAGTGTATTCCTTACAGAGACTTAAATTTGACCAATACCTTGTAGTTTTAATGTAGCACAATTCAAACTTGAATTATAGGAGGGTAAATGGCAAGGTATGTTTTAAAAAAATATATTTACTCTTGAACTCATTTTTATATTCTTTACCATCATCTGATTTTCCACTGGTTTTGAGCTTAAGTATTTAATATACACCTTTGTGTAATTATTTTGATCTCTATTTCATAAACATAGAGAAAAAAGAAAAGTGCATACATAGAGCATTATTACAGTGTTTGGGAAAACTTTTTTTGCAATTAGTTGAAATAATAGATCTTGTTATTTCTGCATTGTATAATATATCAAACATAGATGTGATTAATGATTTAATCCAGTGATTAAATTAAGAAATCCCATTTCTGTCTCTTACCAGTAATTAGTATGTTATAAACACTGAAGGCAATTACTGTATTTAAAAATGAGGACTCAAATTTTAAAATATTTTTTCTTAGCTTGCGGATGAAGCTAAAATAAAATGAGATCCTTGCATTAAAAAAACTGTAAAAAGGATTTTTCTGCATTAAAGAAGTGTTTTGGTGGACTTACGAGATAAAAACCCAGTTGTATTACTGACAATATCAAAGAATACCTAATAGAGGAGGAGGATGGGGTGGCAGATGAAGCACAGTTAGGGAATATGTGGGGTTGGCAAACTGTTACGCTCTGTCTTTGGATCACTTTATTTGGGCACCCTGAGCCACGTGCAAAGAGACCCTGCAAGCAAGAGGTGTGCAGTTTAAATGTGTGAAGTAGTGCTCATTTTGTTCCTGAATTCTAAGCTCAGATTTCCTACTGCATGTTTTAAAATGTCTTCATGTTAAATTACTGCCCTGTACGGGTCCGGTGATCAAAGGTAAACACAAGCAAAGAATATTTCCGTGTTTTTAATGCCTGGAAGAGTTTATTCACTTCTTACTGCTTGACTGACTGAGACGAGTGTTTACCCAGTTCTTAAATTTGCTACTAGCTCTATACAGTATGGCCGCCTCGACTTCCGGGAGTGAAGGATATCACCAAAATTCTTCATTCCTGTGACCAGCTGACCTAACTGAATTTATGTTGGGAAAGAGACCGCTCCTTCTCTTTCCTACAGTCTGTAAAACAGGCTCGTGGATGTGGAGTATAACAAGCCACCAAATGCTAATATTGGTAGGCTGCTAAACACTGTGTTCCCTGCTGTTCTCTGAGCGAGATCCCTAAGTGCTGACCGCAGACGCTAGGCAAGATGACTGTTAGAGGAGAAACTGAAGCCTGTTACCACTGATGAATCATAAATCTCGAGCACTTATTCTTTCGGAGAAAAAGGCATCAGGGCTGCTGCTTATCTTGAAGGTCTGGGTGGTGCAGTGAGAGAGAATGTAACGATAATCATGTAAGAACGGCAGAAATGGTGGTGGTTCCTAAACATCTGATAGGAGACAGTGGAACAAAGGACAGGGCTGATACAACTGCCATTTCATCACAGCGTGCCCAAATCAAACAGTTTCCTGGGAGATTGAACAATGCTGCGTGCTTATTAATCACGAGAGAAGCTCTCTGCTGTTCTCACAAGTCCTCCAAAACCTGTCTAACTCAAGTGGGCGAGGATCAGCCCACCCATGAACAAACTGCTGCGGCTTTATCCTACATACAGTATATTATAAAAAATGTTATGTCTGCTCTGAACAAAATGTCCAAGTGTGATAAATGTGGGCCACGCTCCAAGAAAGTGGGCTTGTGTTCATGAGAAAATTGTACTTAAAATCAAACTTTAAGTTGGTTAATTCATTTTAATCAGACTGATCTACAGACCTGCATGAGACACTCGTTTTTTTGTAAATGTTGCTGTCACGCTCACCGAAATAAATGTTTTGGGCAGATTAGTGTTCTGCTAACTAAATTGGTCTGAAATCACATCAAATTTACAGTGACGTTCTCTAGTAGCTAAGGTTAAATGCGGTGGTATTCTTTACACTGGACTCTTAGTTCCCACTGTTTATTACACAAATGTAGGTGCTTTAGGAAAGCTTTCACTGAAGCAGCAGGCATCTTTTTCCCGCGAAGAGAGCCTGTATTTCTACTAGGTTAGAGAAGGACTTGTGTACTCCTGGCTGTTGAATGTACAGGCCCACTCTTCTCGAACTGCATGTGGTAGGCCCCACTGCTGGAATTTATCTTAGTTTGATCCAGTACAAGTCAGAGTTAACGATACAGCTCTTTTTATTGCTGAAAATCTTGGTAGAACAATACTAACAGAAAATTCACTCTTTTGTAAATTGTACTATCCCAGCAGAAGGCAAAACCATCAGATACACATTTTTTCTTACCCATCCAAGGAAGGAATGTTTTCTCAGTAAGTAAACTATCATTTAAGATTCTTTGAAGAAATACAGCATCAACTAATTTAGAATCACTAAAAATATGTTTACTATGTGCTTATTCTCTGATATCTTGCTTGATTGTCAGTCATCTTTGTTTTACTGTGGTTTACTATTTGAACTTCATTATGAGATGAAAAGCTTGAAGGAGCTTTTAAAATGTAAACTAGGTTAGAAAAGGCACTGTTCAAAATGTTGCACGAGTCATTTAAAAGAAGCTTGTTACTGTGACATTCATGTCTAACATCAATATGCTGGGGCAAGTTTTTATGTGCAAGAATAACAGTAGTCATCTTAAATTTAAAAGAAAAAAAAAAAAGTCTGATTCCCAGTGAAGGGTAGAAGCATGAAAGTAGAATTATTTTAATGACCCAGCCAGCCAGGTCTGCCAGCAAAGTCTTGCATACTTGTTTATGTAGTCTTGTGTAAACCAATAGTATTTTAATTGTTTATTTAAAGGATGCAATGTATGTTTTATGTTGTCTCTTCCAATTATGCATGCCAAATATATTTTACCTTACAGAAACCTTTGCAAGAAGTAACTTAATGACCACTAAATAGTCCTTCAAACAAGAAGTCTCTATTTCTGGAAGTTGTTAAATCTATGAAATACAAACCTAAAAGTATAAGTAAGTAAGGTTAGGTAAGAGAGGAAAAGAGTAGACTTAGTGTTGAAATAGTTTGACTTCAACTTTTACAACGGTGGGAAGCAGCTCAAGAATTACAACCCAGCTATCATTATTGCAGCTACTGCTTGAACTGTTACATTCCTTTTTTGTATCTTAGGTAGATATTACAATATGTATGACATATCCCAGGATCATTTTTACTACATAAGCATCATACTGTTTGTATCTGAAAAAATATCAGGTCCTCCCTTTACCATGCCACTTCTTGAGTTAAACTTACTGAAGTCTCTTTTTTTAAGGAAAGAGGACTGCTAGACCAGAAGATCGTAGAGCAACTGGCAAAGAATTTGTTCAGGACCAAGTAAAAGCAGCACCCAAGAAACAACCGCGATTCGGTATGTTGGAAGCATAACCTTCCCCAGGACTGATCTGTTCCTGATTTCACTGAAATTTAAGGCTGTCTTCTGTTCAGTTTTTGTAGCAGAGGAGTTAGGCTCACAGGAACTCAGCAGATGCCCTGGTGATGTGCTAGTTAAGCTGTTGCAGAGTGACTCAAGCAATGCTGACTTAGACTAAAAGAGGATCTAGTCTAATAAGTGGGGTTACATTTTTGACCTTGGTAACATGGTTGTGACTTACACAGCAGTCTGCCAGGGATTTATACTGTGCTCTTTTCAAGGGGCAAAATGTTCCCACAATGTATTGGGTTTGCGTGGCAAGGTTTTGGTAGCGGGGGGCTACAGGGGTGGCTTCTGTGAGAAGCTGCTAGAAGCTTCCCCTATGTCCGACAGAGCCAATGCCAGCAGATGGACCCACCGCTGGTCAAGGCCGAGCCCATCAGCAATGGTGGCAGCGCCTCTGTGATAACATTTAAGAAGGAGAAGGGGGAGAAAAACTGCGCAACAGCAACTGCAGCTGAAGAGAGGAGT
>NW_009215226.1:0-772 GCF_000690835.1 Fulmarus glacialis
GCACTTTTCCCTGGGGACCCCGGGCATTTTGGGGTGGGTTTTACCTCCAAACCAGCCCCCGCCCTGGTTCAGGGTCCCCCCACCCCAGTTTTCTGCCCCCCATCACAGCTGGACCCACTGGAGGACTGTGAGGCGCAGCCCACCCGCTTCCCACCGAAGGTAACTCCCCCGGTCTATGGGGGCCAGCTTCGGTGCCAGCTGGATCCGGTGCCATCCCTTGCCAGATCCCACCGGTGTTGGGGGTGGCTTTAAACCCCATAAATTAATTTATTCCTTAATTTCGGTGTGCTGACACTCTCTCTCCATCCCAGTGCTCCCGCGGCATGTTGCTCTCTGCCATCCTCACCCTCTTCCTCCTCATCTTCCTCCTCTTCTTCAATCTCCGGCTGAGCTCAGCCCTCCGCGGTGATGCCAGCGGTGATGCCGGCGGCGATGCCGGATCCTGCAGTGACGCGTGCCGGTAAGACGAGCTTATGGGGGGTGATGCTCCCCTGAGACCCTCGGCATCCTGGCGCTACAATCTCACCGGTGCCGGTGCTGCTGAATTTCCGCCATAGGATTGTCCTTGTGGAGAGCATCCCGGAGGGAATGACCTTCAGTGACGGTTCCGTGCCGAATCCGTCCACCTTCTCCACGTGGATGAACCTCTTGGGAACCGCTTCCCGCAGCCTGGACATCGCCTCCTTCTACTGGACCATGACCAACGAGGACACACGGACACACGAACCCTCCGCCGCCCAGGTCTGCACTGCCGGCAGACGGGACGACTGGC
>NW_009215226.1:788-2287 GCF_000690835.1 Fulmarus glacialis
GCGGTGCGGCTCCGATTCTGGCTCTTGAACCTGGCGCCAGCTGCCATTTTCTCACCTTCCCATCGTTTTTAATCATTTCTGCTTTTTTTTGGCCTCAAACCACCTGCTGATTCAGGGTGAACAAATCCTGGAGGAACTTCTCCAATTATCCCAACGCGACGTCACCATCCGAATCGCCGTCAGCCGCCCATCGGCAAAATGGCCCCTGAACGATCTCCAAGCGCTGGAGCAGAGTGGTGAGTGATGGAAAAAAACCCCACGTTGTTTTTTTGGGGGGGGGTTGAGGGGGAGACGCCCAACTCGTCGTCACGCAGGTGCCGCGGTGCGCGTCGTCGATATGCCGCGGCTCACGGGCGGCGTGCTGCACACCAAGTTTTGGCTCGTTGATGGCACCCACCTCTACATCGGGAGCGCCAACATGGACTGGAGGTCTTTGACCCAGGTGAGCAGCACCGTCGCGGTGCCCAACCTGTGCCGAACAGCGCCGGGGCTGTCCCAAAACCAAGCCCCTGTCCCCATCCCGGGATGCTCAGTGCCGTTAAGATGGGACCTAGGGCGTTGGAGAGGGATGAAGGCACCGTCCAGTGACGTGATGGTGCCACCGTGCCGCTCGCCGCAGGTGAAGGAGCTCGGAGCCGCCGTCTACAACTGCAGCTGCTTGGCCAAAGATTTAGGCAAAATTTTTGAAGCTTATTGGGCTCTTGGTGTTCCTGACGCTTCCATCCCGGTACCGTGGCCGGCAAATTATTCCACTCCCTTCAACATGGAGACGCCATTGGAGTTGAAGCTCAACGACACCGATGCCGCCGTCTACTTCTCGGTATGTCCCCAATCCACCACGGTTGGTTTTCCCGGTGCCGAGGATCAGCTGTGCCCGGTGCTTGATCCGTCTCTGATGATTCTGGCAGAGCTCCCCACCGGCTCTCTGTGCTGCCGGTCGGACCCAGGATCTTGGCGCCCTCCTCAATGTCATCGATGCCGCTGAGGACTTTGTGAACATCGCAGTGATGAGCTACCTACCCACCACGGAATTCTCCCGCCCGCAAAGGTTCGTGTGGTCCTATGCTGACCCTGGCTTGCTGGCACTGGTGATGCCTAACCGCTTTCCCTCCCCAGATTTTGGCCAGCGATCGATAACCGCCTGCGGAAAGCCGTCTTCGAACGCCGGGTCAAGGTTCGGTTGTTGGCGGGTTGTTGGCGGCACAGCCAAGTGACCATGTTCCCCTTCCTCAAATCCCTCGCTGCTGTTGCCGATAATCGGACCCGCTACAGCATGGAGGTGGTGGGTATCGCGGCGCGACCGCAGCATGCCGGCGGGCAACGTCTCCATGGGTGACGGTCTCTTCGCTCCCCGCAGCGGCTTTTCATGGTGCCGGCAAGCGCGGCGCAAGCCCAGATCCCCTACGCCCGGGTGAACCACAACAAGTACATGGTGACGGAGAAGACGGCGTATATCGGTGAGCGCGGCGCGAGTGGTGGTGCCGCCACGCGAGTCGCCA
>NW_009215226.1:2657-2943 GCF_000690835.1 Fulmarus glacialis
AAAACAGAAAGAAATGAGTTTTTCTGAACTTTGCGTTGCTGTTATTGGGGGGGGTCCTCCGCTCTGCGGTGATGGAGATCGCTGGGCCTTTGCCTAATGCCGTGCCCGCACCGGGAGGGAAGCCAGGACCCCCCTCAAGTCCCGGCGGTGCCAAACCCATCCAGGTAAAGAGTCGCGTGAAATACTCGGCAAACCATTTATTGTGGGATCATTGCAAGAACCAGTGCCGGCAGCATCCGGCACAGCGCATCCCGGTGTATCCCTGGCTACGTTCTCCTCTGCCGGC
>NW_009215226.1:3104-3634 GCF_000690835.1 Fulmarus glacialis
TTGCTGTGGTGTTTGCCGGCTCTGTGCTGGGAGTAGCGTGCCGGCTACAGCGGGGAGGTCCCACCCCGGCCCCCGCAGCCCGTCCTCGGGGACAGGAATGGGACGTGGGGGCTTGGGGTCGGCCCGCGTCACCGGAGCTCTCTGCGGGGGGGAGAAGCGTGGGGAGGGGGTGAGCAGCACCCGAGCACCCGTGACATGGGGCGCCAGGGGACATGGAGCGCTGGGGACCCCCAAGCACTCATGGCGTGGGGGCACAGGGGACCCCAAGCACCCGTGATGCGGGGCACCAGGGGACATGGGGGACACAAAGCACCCAAGGGACCCCAAGCGCCCGGAGTCCCCATGCCCAGGAGCCCCCGGTCCCCGCGCGAGCCCCCCCACCCTCTGGCCGTACCTTGGCGTGGGGCGAGGGGTACAATCTTCCAGGCAGGTTCTGCTCCGTGGTGCCACCAAAGACCATGCCGCCATCACGGTGGCTGCGCTGCTCCCCTCTGCCGGGGGATCCCAGCACGATCCAGTTACCGGCAGGG
>NW_009215226.1:3652-5389 GCF_000690835.1 Fulmarus glacialis
GGTGCTGTGTGCCGTAGTGGGTGGGGATGGGGGCTTGGCAGATGTCCTGCTGGCTCTTGTCACCGATGTCCCCAACCGGCTCAACCAGGCTAAGCCCATCCATCTGGGCAGTGGCCTTCTGGACGCTGCACCGGCCGGTGGGGATGAAGGCACCTTTCTCCATGCCAGGGAAGACCTCAGCCGTGCCGGCATCCTTACAGGATGCCCTCAAGTCCTCCTGGCAGAGCTGGTAGTACCGGGTGGCCTCAAAGCTGGACTTCAGCTGCTGCAAGGAGATGAAGGGATGCTTGAGGGCGGCGCTGGGCACGATCCTCTCGTGCGAGTCCCAGGTGAGCATCCTCTTGACCAGCTCCACCATCCCGCGCAGGTCACAGCGCTCGGCCAGAGCCTCCCAGCTGGGGTAAGTCACCGGGCAGACGTTCACCGCTGCCAACTGATCCAGCGAGGAGAAGACATACTTCCTCCTCTCTGTTGGCTTCGCCATCTCCTCGCCTGGTGGTTTGAGCTGCCAGGAACCAGTGGGATGTGGCACCCGTCGGAAGAAGGACCATGTCTTCCGGGCAGCGCAGAGCAGCTCGCCCCGTGGTAGCCCCAAGGTGGAGCAGATGTAGCGGACCTGGTCGTACTCGTTGGCACCAGGGTAGAGCGGCCAGCCCAAGTGAAGCTCGGCCACCACGCAACCCAAAGACCAGACGTCCACCTTCTCGCAGAAGGGCAACCCCAACAAGATCTCCGGTGCCCGGTAGAAGCGGGATTGGATGTATGGTTCCTTGACGTGGCGGACCTCAGTGAAGATGCTGGCCGAGCCGAAGTCGATGAGCTTGACGCGGAACGGATAGCGCGCGTGGTCCACCAGCATGATGTTCTCTGGCTTGAGGTCGGCGTGGATGATGGAGAGCTCCTTCAGCTTGACCAATGCCGCCAGCACCTGCACCGTGATGGTACGGATGTGCCGGACGGGCAACGGCAAGAAGTTGTTCTGCTTTTGGAAGTCAAAGAGGTTTTGCTCCAGCAGCTCGAAGACCAGGTAGGTACAGGCACCATCACCGAAGGACTCGAGGAAACGGACAACGTGTGACTCCTCTGTATCCACCTCCCGCAAGGCCTGCAGCAGCCTCAGCTCATTCTTCGCCACCCGGCCATGGTGGCCTTCATTCTTCAGGATCTTGATAGCTACCATCTCCCCTGTGCTCCTCCGCCAGCCCTGGGTCACCTCCCCGAAGGTCCCCTTCCCCATCGTGGCCATCATGTCATAGCGCTCAGCACCCACCACCAGCGTCCCCATGGTGGGTTGGTTCCTCGCCAGGGCCTTGGGACCCCCCACTCAGCACCCAACAGGGGCTCGGGACACCCAAACACCCCAAGCTGGACCCCAACAGTGCTGCTGGTTCCGGCATTGCCGCGACGACACCTTCTGTTGCTGACGTCATCCCCAGAAGCAACTGCTCCCCTGCGCAAGGGACTGCAGCCCAGGTGGAGGAACCCCCCAAAACCCAGCCCTGGTCCCCCCAGATCCATCCCCAAACTCCAAAACCCAGCCCTGGTCCCCTCAGATCCATCCCCAAACCCCAAAACCCAGCCCTGGTCCCCTCAGATCCATCCCCAAACCCCAAAACACATCCCTGGTCCCCCCAAAACCCATCCCAGCTCCCCAAAACTCAGCCCCAGCTCCCCAAAACCCATTCCTGATCCTCTGAAACTCATTCCCAGTCCCCCAAAACCCATCCCAGCCCCCTG
>NW_009215226.1:5476-6193 GCF_000690835.1 Fulmarus glacialis
CCCTAAAGCCCATCCCAGCCCCCCAAAACCCATTTCCAGCTCCAGAAAACCCATCCCTGGTCCCCCCAAACCCATCCCCAGACCCCATAGACATGCTCAGGGCTTTTTTGGGGGTTAACATTTATTCCAGCCAAGCCGAGAGCAAGGGGCCAGGGGGGTTGATGCCGCCGTCTCCCCCCTCCCCGGTTAATACTAACATCTGGAAAATGGGCAAAAAAGCTTCAAACACCCCCCAAAAAAAGCCAGATTAGGAATTTTTTTGGGGGTAAGGGGGTTAAAGAGGGTCTGGTGGAGCAAGTGATGCTCCACCACCCCATCACTGTTTCAGGGGGTCCCCGAAGACCCACATGCTTGGGGGGGGCTTGGGGGGGGGGTTCACCGCTCACCGCAGGGTTGGGGGCTCAGCGCCAGCTTAGGCAGCTGAAATTTAGGGGTCCCCTCACCCCCGAACCCCCCCAAATTGAAGCATGGGGTGACTTCCGTCATCACCGGCCGCTGGTTGAATTCGGGGTCCCCGGGGGAGAGCTCAACAGTGGGCAAGCGCATCTTGCCCCCCTTGGGTTGGGTTATGGGGGGCTCCGTCGGGGACCCCCCGGGGGAGAAACCCACCCTGGGCACCCACCGCCGTCGCCGGGCCTTGCCCTCCGCTTCCCCGTTGATGTGGGGATGGCGGTCCACCACCCAATTGTCTTCTCCTTTCTCCTTCGGCTTCACCAA
>NW_009215226.1:6286-6721 GCF_000690835.1 Fulmarus glacialis
GACCCTAGACAGGCGTCCTGGCGCCGTATCCTTCCTGGTGGTCTCTTCCATCCCATCCATCCCCGGTGGTGCCAACTCCAACACCGGCACCTTCAATGCTGGCACACCGGTGGGTTTCGGTATCTTCCGGCTTACTGGATCCTCCAGTTGTTTTGCCGGCACAGTGAAACCCACGGCAGGAACGGTGAACCGGGGGGTCAACAGTTGCGCCCCCTCATCACCCACCGCCCCCCTGGTTTTCAGCTTCAACTGGATCATGCCGGGAGACTCCGGCATCTTCCTTCCTGCCGTGCCAGTGCTCAAGCTTTCGGCGCTTCCCCCGCGTCTCATCATTTTGGGATCCCCCCCAATGCGGATATCGGGGCTGGATCCCCCAAATTTTGGCAACTTCACCCCCCTGCCCAGCTCTGGCCCGGCGGGGAGTTTAGGCAAGGA
>NW_009215226.1:6812-7194 GCF_000690835.1 Fulmarus glacialis
CCCATGGCACCCGAAGCCGGGGGGTCCCAGGGGACCCTGGTTCCGCTGACCTCCCGTTGTGCCCCCCTGACCCCCCGATTCCCAACCGTGGCAGCTTCATCGCTGTGCCAGCATCCTGGGGACCCTCCTCACCCTTGTCCCCATTCTTGACACCAAAAGGTGCCAGGGACAATTTGGGGACCTTCAGCTTGACCCCAGCCCCAGCGCCAACTGTCCCCAAAGCCAGGTCTAAGGCCGCTGTGGGACCAGTGACGGCAACGCCGGGTGGCGCTGGCGCGGCTGTGCCGCGGGACACTGGGGGATGCTCATTGCCGTCGCTGCCCATTTTGAGCTTGGCGAGAGACAACCCGAACCGTGGCAGGGTGAATTTGGGGGGTTTGGG
>NW_009215226.1:7494-7735 GCF_000690835.1 Fulmarus glacialis
AACCGCGGTTGCCCACCAGTGATGGCCAGCTCCGGTTTGGGCACGCCGAGCTCAGGGACCAGCTCCACGGCGGCGCTGGGGATGGCGATGGTGATGGAGGGGACACGGATGCCGGCAAACCCCCCTCGCGTGCCAGCATCCCCCTCTTCATCCTCTACCGGGGCCGTGCCGGAATTCAACACCTTGGTTTTCGGCACCGGGCTCCCCCTACCCTTACAGCTGCTGCCGGGGGTGTCTCCCT
>NW_009215227.1:0-6891 GCF_000690835.1 Fulmarus glacialis
GTGCTTTGTGCTGCTGGCAAAGGGATCTTGCTCCTGCGGTGCTGCAAATACCCGGGCCAGGCAGCCAGCAGCGCAGCACGTAAAGGCTACCTTAATGCTTGGCTTCTGGCCGTTTTAAAACCTAGAAAGTCTTGCCTGTTTTTCCTCTTCTCTATGTGGAGTATATGAGGTTGTACGCTGGCTCAGAGCTCCTTCTCTTGGCAGGCAAATGGTTAAATAGTTGATAATTATGTGCTCGTATATAAGGGTTGGAAAGGGAGGGAGCGGGATGCCTTCTATCATTAGGCAAGCAACAGGTTGCCATTTTCTTTCCAGGAGCAATGGCCGGTGAGGCGTGCAGCCACAGGGAGTGTTTTGCTTTGCTGACGAGGGGGTCTGGCACGTGCTCAGCTGCTGCTGTCATGCTTAGACCCTTCTTCATCCTTCCCAGCTTTCAGACCTGACGTCCCGGTGGGCGCTCAGCAGTCATGCAGATGCTGAGGTGGGTCTGTATAAACCTCATCAGCAGAGCTGTTACCAGCCACAATTAGCACTGATCACAGGACCATGGTGCACGCGTCGAGCCAAGACAATTGATGACTCAATCCCTTCACTACTGAAGCAATGTTTGTGGCTTTTTTTTATAGTCGTCTGAGTTTGTGGGCAAGAAATATGCAACACTGTGAACAATATCCGGTAAATAATGAGGTCTTCCCAGGTGGACTTTAGGCCAAGTAAAATACGCAACTGGGCCAGATGACTTAAATTTTCCAGCTATAAATTGTAGCAATTCACCAGCTGTATGCAGTAAAATACAAGTGAAGGGGTCTCCCTTGAGATCTGGTGTTTAAACTTGTGGAAATAAATGGCTCTCTTCAAAACATACAGCCCTAAACAAAAGCTAACGTAACTTAAGGATGCTGTGGAAGTGAAAAAGAGATGGACAACAGGTGAGAGTTACTTAGACAATTTTATTTATATCCCCACTCCCCAGTAACGGGGTTCTGTAGCTCTATTCCTTGTGTAAGGATTTCTCTTTTAGGTTTCCCACACCATGCAGGAAGGAATTATGTTTGCTCCGTAATAATAAAATCTGTCCACAAAAGCTGTAAACATTATTTTGAGTCTTTTGTTATTGTCTCTTCCAAACACACACACAATATTTGTATCAAAGAATTTCTAGGTGACCTTTAATGTCTACTCCCTGACTCAATCTCACACTTTTTTTTCTTTTTTTTTTTCTTTTTTTAAGCAAAAATACCTTGATGTGAATGTTTTTTGTGACTGATACCTGACAGAATCATCGCATTCCCATACTTCCAGCTCCTACGGAGCCCCTTGCTTAGAAAGATTCTGAAACATGCCCTATTATAATCCCGCAGGGATATTAAACCTTTGCAAGGTCCGATTCTTGGTCTGAGGTCCCACTGCTTTTACACTTTAAGCAGCACAGAACCTCTGCAGCATCTGGTACGTCTGTGTTTCAACACCCGACCGTCTCGCAGCGCTGGCTGTGCGGAGCGTGAATGTCAGGGTATGCTTTTTTCTCTCCCACTTGTGTCTCTGCGTTCAGCCTGTAGCGTTGAGCATGAGATGAAAGTAATGCTGCAATCTGTTCAGACCTGCCAGCTCATTTTAATAGTCTCACTCAAATGCACAATATCTCCTTAGCCCGCTTGGCTTTGTGAGTGTAGAGGTGAGCAGGTCCTATTTTATCATTAAGACTCTTTCAAGTAATGCTTTCTTTTGGCTCACAAATAAATCAAGGACAGCAGTAAAACAAGAGAGGAAAATAAATCTTCTGATTGATTGCAGACAGAACAGATTCTTTCAGCTCTTTGCTTTTTACGCTTGAGTTCAGTAATGGCACGTAGCGTTTTTTTGCACTTTCCTAGCAAGCTGTCCATGCTCTCATTCCAAACCGTGCACGTGACATCCAGCAGCTGCGAGGGTCCCATACAGCTGACCCAATGCGGTACTTTTCAGGGCTATCGGTCACTAGTAAATCCAGGCTATTTCACAGCATTTGTCATTTTCCTTCTGAGATATTCTGAAGGATTTTGATGAGATTCTCTAGGCCAAAAATATAGCCGTGGTCTGGCCCGTCGTAAGTGGTGTGATTGCATTTGGAGCCTTTAAAAGTGGTGTGGGCAAAGTCTATCATCCGGACGTCAACTCTGGCGTGATTAGTGCCGTGTGACGTGGTGCAGTTTGTTTTTTGGAAGTGAAGGTGATTATCCAAGGCTGCCGTGTTCTCCTTGTGCTCCTGTCCATCATAAATGATGAGAAGTGAGCTGGAGTAGAACCTGTAAGAGCTTTGCTTCCTAATGACAGAAAGCAGAGCTTTTAGCCGCAGGATGATGGGCTCCAGGAGATCCATTCGGAGGTGGTTACCGTTGCACAGGAACTGGCGCAAAGTTTGCCTGAATCCCTCCGGTGAGAGTTTCCTGCCGTAATACTTATCTTTGCAGAGAAAATGGCCAGTGTCTGCTTGGTAAACCTTGAGGAAAGAGAGCAGCAGTCCAGATTCAGTTGTTCAGTTTTCCCAAAGCTCTAGATTTCACCCTCATCTAAAAAAGTTCAGACCCAAGCTAAGAAATGCGACAGAAATCCTCTGCAGTCTAGCAATATCTAGCAATGCTGGCAATGTACTGCAGGCTTCTCGCTGAATCCCACCTCCTGTCTTTTCTGGAGATTTAAACTATTCAATTTAAACCACTAGTGCAGATTCTTGTTGTACTGCTATAAATTACCCCTCTGTGAAACCCAAAGAGCTGTAAGTCGTAGCTGTGTCACTAGTGATTTACGCATTTTCCCTCTGGCTATGGTAGGAGTTTTTTGCGGTGCAGGAATACCCCAGCTTTGTACCTTCTCGCAATACGTAATGCACGGGTAGCAATAATCTTGCTTTCTTAAACACAGAGACAAGATGTAGACAGAAATTTGTATGTGAGGCTCTGGTAACACTGAGTAAGAAATGAGGGAGTGAATTTAGAATTAACTCACATGCCAGCTGTAATTTAAAGGATAATCTGCTCAACAGAAGGATGCCAGAGACCAGAAAGGGACACAGCTTTTGACACCGAGTGTTTACGCTGCTATATATGTGCTTTATAATCATCATTGTCATAATTATCCTTCAGGCACAGCAGAACAACATTTTGAAACCTGCTTGAGAAGTGTGAGTGAAACAAATGCGTGGTTTCGGTTTCTAGGAGGAAGGGCAGCGATTTGAGCAAGAGGAACCGTAATATTTAGCACAAAACAAACCCCTTGCTCTTGCGGCGACAGGATGAGACAGCTCTGCGAAGGCACGAGCGGGGCAAGGGATGCTTTTTTGTCTTTCTTTTTTGTGCAGCAGCCAAGAACTGAGCATGAGAGGGGAATCTGTGTTCATGTACAGGCAGATTCTCAGCTGGGGTAAACTGGTTCCAGCTGCTCATACTGGTGGCAGTGGTGCGGGGTGGTGCTTACACAGCCACCGCTTGCGAAAGCGGGCAAATCTCCAGAAGGCAAAGAGGGGATCTGGGCAAGATCTGGGATCTGTATGTGCCATTTTGTATACTCTTCCCTGTTTGAGGAGAGGACACACAGCCGAGTGGCCCTTTCTTTCAGCCTGTATTTGGAGGGAGACGGGAATGAAACTGCTTCAATTCACACCAATAAAGAGTCCCGTTAGATTTCCAGCTTGGTTTCAAGCCGTGGTTTTGGGGAAACACCAAAAGGACGGAGGCTCCGTCTTACCTGCATCCCACAGACGCGAACGCCCAGAGACGCAGAGGTGCTTTGTTCACACTTCTTGATCTGCCGGGCTTTCTTCTCCTCCGAGGCATCATCGCCATGCTGCCGGGTTCCCATCTTTAAGTCCAGGATGCAGGGGTAGTTGTATTTTGACACCACATTTTCAAGCAATAGAAACTCTGAACACGAGTTAAGGGAAACCCAATACTTTTAAATTCTAATTGAAAGAGCTCTTAAATCAGAGCAACTGCTGATGCTCTTCATAATAGCTCACAACTGTAATGAGTCTTTCTGAGCCAATTTTACCAACATGTCATCGCTATAGGCCCCTTGCTGCCAATTTCAGTTAATTTACTGTAGTACAGTCCTACCAATTAAAGCACCAACAGCTCCATTCTCGAGTGACACGATAGCCCTGGGCTCTCAATCCGACACCTTGCCTGCCTGCTGTACTCACTGCGGTGGGTGTGGGGGAAGCTGTTAAACTGTATTACTCACATGACTGGTGGGTAATGAAGTGTAATAGGAAAATAAATGGTGAGGCAGCTGCTAATTCCTATGTAGTTGTGTTTTAAACATATGCCAAGGGGATCCTTGATTTATGCTGAATACCTTTTATGGGAAGTGTTTTTTTTCTTTTTCTTGTTTTTTTTTTAGAATAGAATATTCCAGTTGGAAGGGACCTACAGTGATCATCTAGTCCAACGGAACAGTGGGAGAAGATAACAGAGCAACTATATTCTGCATATTCTGTACTTTCCCAGGGACAGGGCACAGGAGGGATGCATACCTCCTGCAATAAAACATACAGTGATTACGAGCTGTTATTTGTAGCCAAGACCATGCCGGAGGGGAGAGAGGAAAAAGGATACGATGAAGTTTGTTCTCATTATGCTTGGAGGACATGCGGTTCAGGTGCTGCCTGTGACAGTGCAGTCCCCAGGGGTTGTAGCTGTTTCTTTCTGGCTGGTTTCTGTTTGCATCTTCCAAAAGTGAATCTGTGCGGTACTGAAGGTCTGTCCTCAATAGCATCTTCCCCGGGCAGCTAGACAAAACACACAAAAGAACACGTTTGGTTTATAAGCTCCAGAAGAGAATATTCCCTCCCCTCCGCCTTTGTAGAGCCTCAAACTTGATAAGGTAAATTTTCAGGGACTCTCAAAGGAAACATATTCATCACATCCAACCTGCGGAGATCCTTTGTTACTCCGTAAAAGTAATTTTCAGAAAGCCAGCTATTGCTGGGTGCCAATATTTTCTTTCATTATAATTTCAAAGTGTGCTTGGCTCCTATGAAAAGTGCCATTCATAGCGCCAGTGACCAGGAATCTCTATTTGTTTGCCTAACGGGCACAACACAGGCAAATTGTCCAACAATAGGAATGATTCCCAATTTAGAGGGGTAGGCTTCGAGGAGGAGAAGGGGGGAGCGATGAGGAGATTTATTCTCCTTGGAGAGTCATTCCTTGATCTCCCTCATCCGAAAACCATAACTCCCATCACGCCAGGGGCAGCGGTTTCACAGTAGCAATATTGCACCCTTCAGTCATAGCTGACCTAGGTCTTTTCTGAACCAGTTTGAGATGAAAGATGTCTTGCGGAAAGCTTCTGCAAGCCCTAAGGTCGCGGTGTGCTTGCAAGCACCGCAATGCCTTTCAGAGACAGCTCTCCCCTGGGACGAGGACAGGATCGAACCACCTCAAAGCTGCTACTTCTGGCTGGTTACCAGCAGAAGGGCATTACGTGCTGTGTGCTTTGGTGGCTGTTCTCATGGGGCCTCTCCTCCTTTTGGAGCGTGCTCCAAGGAAAGCGGTTTAAAGCAGAGTTTGAGGCACATATTTGAGCAACAGCATCTCAGCGAGAGCCAAATCTGCCCCATTCCATCCACAAGCCGGGGAAGTGATGAACCATGAAGCCACCAAGCTGGGCTTTGCTTTTCTTCACCTTGGCTGGGCATTGCTTTTTTTCACTTTGCCTTAAACCAGGAGTTGTGTCACCAAAACCATCCTGGTTAGACCCTACCCGAAGCGGCAGGCGAGGACCAGGAGGAGGTTTGCAGGGAGCAGCAGACCCTCACCTGTCTTTGAAGGTCTTGGTGAGCTGCGTGTGACTCCACTTCACGAGCGTGTGCTCGCTGCCGGTGCCGGTGCTGGCAGCCCACTTGCGTTTGTGCCATATCGTCACCGAGGAATCGCCGATGGCGTTATCCAGCCGGCCGCAGCTCTCCGTCTGCAGGCCAGGGCTGGCGATCAGGGTCAGGTTGCCGAGGCTGTCCTTTTTGAGGTGCACAGAAACAACGCCTGGACAAAAAAGGGGAAAACCAAACCAGAATGAGATTAACCCGTGTGTTACCATACAGGCTTGGCCACCATCTGTGCCAGCCCGAGGTGGTCCAGCCTTCCTGAGAGCTGGCGCTTAGCAGGACAGCTGCCTCCTCGTGTTTTAGTGGCCTCTCACGCTGATCGCACTCTGATTTGAGGCCCAGTAAACACCATTAGTCTGAGAAAACAGCCACAGTCTTTTCTAATGATCCCTCCTCTCAAGGCTTGGCTTGAAACCTGTCTCCTCTGAACATCATGTTCCTTCGTCCTCCATCCCCCCAGGCTCTGCTGTGCCGCAAGTGACCCAGCAAAGACCCCCGCCTTGGACCCGGAGCTCCTGGCTTGTTTATGACGAGGGATTTAGGTCTCACTTTTTAAGACAACGGCAAGGTTGGAAATGCTTTTTGTGGGCAGGAAGGAAAGGGAGGGTTGGGGACCAGGAATTTTCCAAAGACAACCAGCATGCCAGCTGCTTCCTTTAATTGGAGAGTCCCCAGGAGCAAGGGCAGAGGCATGTGCGTGGGTTGGCAGCGCTGCCTGCGTACGTGATGCCCGTACGTTGTCATGGTCATGTCCTTCCCCAAGCACCAAGGACCAGCACCCAAACAGCTGACGGGGGGGACCGGACCCTCACATGCCCGGTGTTCATGCACGATGAGGAGCATGACCGTGAACGAGGATTATTACTTTCCACCGTAAGTGCTTAAAACGTTGTGTATTATAGCATTGCAATTTTCCCTGACTCTAACGGGAATCACAGGGCTCAAATGCCATTCAGCCCATCACGTATTTAGCCCAGTCTCAGCCCATCCCTGGCACGGGGACGGCTGCCTCCGCATCTCAAATGACA
>NW_009215227.1:6972-11510 GCF_000690835.1 Fulmarus glacialis
CTTGCGTCCCAGACGGCTCTGACCTTTCTGGGGAAGGCTGATAACCGCAGTCCTGCTCCTGCAGCCCTCTCTCAGGGCTGTCTGAGCCTCTCAAGGCAGCAGAGGCATTTTTAGAGCATCGCCCTTTGGGTCTCAGAGGGGATGCCAGCCGCATGAGTCGTATCCCACTGCTTTCAAGTCTAGCTGCAGTAAGGCAGATCCAAAAGAGGACGGTCAAGGCTGTTGGACAAGCAAAATTCGTCACTGGAAAGCCCCCCCGTTAGCAACACGTGGAGCTGGGGTTTATCTGACTGCCCCAGGGTACCCTCACTTGGTCTGTTGGGCACTGCGGGGAGATGCATTTCGGCAGCTTAACAAACAAGGGAGCTCTGTTCTCCCAAGCAAATTTGCCAAAGCAAATAAATATGCGAACTCCCTTCTCTCCACTTAAAGTGAGATTATAGTAAATAAACACAGACACAAGGATTCGCCCTCTTGGTGTGCGCGCAGAGTCCTGCCTACTGAGTTTTGCTGACTGAGGCAGGTTTTCACCACCCGAATTGCAGGAGCCCCGTGTGTCTGCAGCCACCGGCCACCTCCGTTCGACTCGGGGTGCCCGTCCCTGCCCGGCTCCTGCACCCCATAACCCTGCAGCTCCAGCTCTATTCGGATGCGCTTCCCTCCCGCCCTCCGCCCAGGTACCACAACCATTTCTGTTCTCTTTTGCTGTAAAATCAGCATTAATCCGAACGGTGTGCCACGGCAGGCTCGGTTAAATCAGCTAATTTTGCACTGAAATGGGGGAGGAATACACACAGGCTGCTTTGCTAAGGGGGCTGGAAACCTTAATTAGGGGTTAAGTGATATTTTTAGCTATCTTAATCCTTTGCTCATGGTCATGGTGAGCACTGGGAGCTCTGCCTTCCTTAGGCTCTGCCGTTGCCCACCTGATCTTTCACTGAGTCCCATTCGTAAAAAATCCATATTACAGGTATCTGAGAGCAAGCGAAATTCCTATCAGCTCGGATGCCTGCTTTGAATTTTCAGGGGAGGTAGGCAGGAAAAAAAGCCAGTGTAACTTTTGCCTAAATCAAAGCCTTTTTATTTTAAAGTCACTGCGAGGCAAACGGAGTCCTCGATTCCAAATCTAGCGCTACGCCTCAGTTACGGCGCTATAGCAGCCTGTAACCTTAAAAACTGTCCCAATTACGTATCTGCAAGTCAATGGAGGTGTGCTGATTTACATAGTGCTGACAATCTGGCCCTAAAAACGTTATATATAGCATGAAACTAAGAGTTCTTAAGTACCTTACATTAATATGAAAATTAATGGGGAGATTTTCAAAGGCAAGAATGAGCCGTTAAATTGCAAGGAATGTGATCCTCTCACTCCTTCCAGCTGAAAACTCTGCCTTCATAAACCTTCAGCCTGAAAAATACTTTTGCTTCCTGGTGTGCTTCCCTCTGGGTTTTGCATAGGTCCTGCAAGCGACCTACGTGTGCAAAACAAATCTGTAACACATGGTACCGACCTTCTCTTTTACTGCAATAAGAAAACATCTATCTGGGAGCAAAGGTGTATTTAGGTACTTGTCTTTGCTGGCCTTTTATTGTCACCAAAACCACGTCCCCCTCCTGTCCAGCACCAGCGAGGCAGCCAGCGGATATTTATGGGTGCTGTCACCATGCTAGTGGCATCCCAGTGATCCTCAGGAGTGTTTTGCTATGCAGCTCTACCCTCATGGATTTATTTTTAAATTTACAAGTGCATTTATGTACTGCTGCGTGCAATAGGAATCTGAGCAGAACTGGGCTTGAAAACAAGTCCAGCATCCCCTTGCAAGCTCAGCTCGGGGCAGGCAGAGGTTTGCAAGGGGCTGGCGGGGGGGGGAAAGCCGGTCCCAAGGTCACCAACCTGCCTGAAATGGTTAAGAGAGCGGTAGACATTTTTTAAGCAGTCGACTCAGTGTTAGATTTGAATGATGACATTTCGTCAACATTGCACATAATATCATCATTACATAATGGTCCCCGAGCCGTGTCCCCCCCCACAGCCTAAGAATAGAGATGAGGAACATGGACACGTGTGAACGGGTGATGAAGACCTCAGGATTATTCCCCCCAGTGCTCATCCGCCCCATCACCCTCGTGGGAGAATGTTCCACCTCTTTAATTCGCCTGGCATTCAGGGCTGGGACAGTTATAAGCAGAAAAAAAAATGTGTGTGCCCAATGCCAAATTGGAGAAGAATTGCTATTTAATTACCCCTCGTCGCAAAACTCACTGGGACTTGCAATAGAAGAGAAAAAGAAGACAAAAAATATTAATAACCAGGCCACCCCTGAACTGCTAAGCTGGGACTGCTTAACATCTTTATTAGAGAGACAGAGCAGGGCCCGGCTCTCCAGCACCGAACCCTGGCTCCTGCTAAAGAAAATTGCTTAGAGGAAGACTTGTTTTCTTTCTTAAGCATCTTTTTAATATTGTCCCATAAATCTGCAAAGGCCCCTGACTTTCTGGGAAAGGGAGAGATTGGATTGGAAGCGCATCGAAACCGCGGCTGGCACTTTGAGCTCTTTTCTGTGACGCTGAAGGACCAAAAGATATTTTAAGTTTTTACGTGACAGCTGAGCTTCTCGCCTCTTGCAAAAATCCAGGGTCGGGAGCTTTATGAGCAGCACAGGTCTGGCAGTAAAAGCAGAAATAGTGAGGGAATAAGAAAGGGAGGGAGGGAGGATGGCTTTAAAAAAAATGCTAGGACCCCCACAGAGACCAAGAGCTGAATTTCAATAGCTAAGCTGAGAAATTCAGCTGGGAAAGTGGTTCAGGGCAAGGAAAGTGAGTGACAGGGACACTGAAGGGGGGGACCGGGCAGTGATGGGGGGCACCGAGCGGAGGGGCAGGCGGGAGGCTCTTCCCTGTCTCGGGAAGGTCTCGCTTGTGGCAGGGGCGGCTGTGGCAGGACAGCTGCCTGGATTTGATTTTTAAGAAGTTAAGTGGTCTGTGCCTCTGGTTTGCCAGGGACCAGTGCTTACAGGAGCGCTGGGGGGAGCAGGGCTTGGCTAAGGCGGAGCACCCAGCAAATGTGATGCTTGATGCATCCCTGGGCTGGTTTTTCAGGCTTGGTATTTGATGCTGGCCCCAAGGACCATCTCTCCCCCACCCAGCTGCCTGGATTTGATTTTTAAGAAGTTAAGTGGTCTGTGCCTCTGGTTTGCCAGGGACCAGTGCTTACAGGAGCGCTGGGGGGAGCAGGGCTTGGCTAAGGCGGAGCACCCAGCAAATGTGATGCTTGATGCATCCCTGGGCTGGTTTTTCAGGCTTGGTATTTGATGCTGGCCCCAAGGACCATCTCTCCCCCACCTCCTGCCAACCCTGACCTTTTCCTTGCCCTCACCGACTTCCCTGCCTCTGACACAAACCTTCACCTCCTCTAAAACCAAGTCCTGCAGCAATGGGGCCATGCACGTGGTGCAAAGGCACCCTTAGCTCTGGGAGATGGGCTCAGAAGAGCCCATAGCTCTTCTGGTACAGAAACCCTTTCTTATCACGGGATGCTAATTCAGAGCTCTACCGAACAGAGCACGTAACGTGTCAGATCTTGGGAATCCTGTTTTGAACAAGACTCTCCTAGTCCCTGCTTTCCTGCACCTATTCAGTGCTGCCACTCACGTGCCATCAGACCAACTTATCGGGGGCCATGACCTGCAAAATCCTCAAAGCAAACACCGTTGGGAAACCCCGTCCTATTCCTGCCCCTTGTTCTGTGTTTTTTCTTACCCTCTCTGTCCCACTCCTGCGCTGCCCAGGCTCTCGGCTCTGCGGGAGGGGATCGTGTTCACGCTCTCAGCCTCCACCTTCTCATTCCTGTCCCCCTCAAGAACAGACCAATTTCAGCCCTATTTGACATAACGAGCTGACCATGGCAGCAAGGGGATGGGCAGAGGGGAGGATCTCCTGGTGCCATCAGCCAGCGCTCAACCCTTATTAGACATCAGAGACTCTCCCCAGCCACAGCGACCCAGGAGACCCTCCCAGTCTCACAGACCTGCTCCTGTGCACACACTCAACTGGGAAGCATCCCTGTTCAGCAAAACCCGCAGAAGTGACGGGGCTCGACAGCTCAGACCCAGCCCCACCGAGCCAGCCGGTACCTCCCGCGCTGCCACTCGCCCCTTATCCCAATCTCAGGACTAATCCTGCTGACAACGCTGCCAGCCCTTAGCTCCTTCCCCAGCATCTCCCCTTACCTTTGTACTGGGGCGTGAACTGCCTCATGGCCAAGGGCAGCGACTCGTAGAAGCTCAGCTCCTGCGAGACCAAGGGCTTGCAGACCGTGTGCTCGTCGTACTTCATCATGCTCATGTGGCCGCCCACCTGATGGACGAAGGGCTCCAGGAGGACGGCGGTCCTGCTCTCGCTGGGGTCCAGGGGGCTCTGACCCACCATGGTGCTGGGCGAAAGGCGGAGGGGGGCTCGCTCCCCTTTAGCGGCAGCGAAGGGGGATCGGAAGCGGGGTTTGGGACATACTGCGTTGGGCCAGTTAACGTCCACTCTGG
>NW_009215227.1:11586-15934 GCF_000690835.1 Fulmarus glacialis
TAAGGATGGGGGACGCTGGAGAACGGGGCGCGAGCCACTGCAAAACCACCATCTGCGCCGGCATCCCGGGGGCTGGGAGCTCAGCTCATCGCGTGCCCCCGCGCCGCCCGCCGGGGCCGGGCATCGAGGGTGCAGCCGGGGGGGATGAGATCTTTAGGTGCCCAGGGGCTGGCAGGAGCCCCAGCCTGGAATGCAGAGTCCAGAAAAGACCCAATTTAGACCTGGTGGGGGGCAAAAGAGACAGAGGGGAATGATCAAGAAGAGTTCTCAAGTTAATGCAGCGGCCTCGTCAAACCAGCTGGATCAGGGCATTCCTTGAACCGGTAATGCCGGGTTATTAATACGCTGTATTAATGACACTTCTTGCTGTGAAACAGCCTCAGTTTGCCTTACGAGACAGTGTTAATGATGGTCTTAGTCTTTCGCAAGGACATTCCTTGCAAAGGAGGTTTATTAATAAAGCCTCTGCAAGCTCACCCCCCTGGGCAGTCCCTTGCCTCTTAACGCTGCCGATGGGGTTAGCAACATCTTCTGCACCTTCTAAAGAAACCTCAGTTTGGGACATTCCCTGTCATTTAACACCAGAGCATTAGCAGGAGCGTTTCCTCCACCGTGCTAACACGTGGCACGAGGTCGTGTCAAACCAGCACCGAGACGCTTCGCACCCAAGCACCGGCTCCCGCGAGCTCTCCAGCCCTGCCCTCCGCTACAGCCCAAGGGAGCAGCCAGCAACAGATCCGTTCCTGATTCTAGCCCCCGAGAGAAATTCCTCTTTGACAGCAACAAGTCCTGGTTCTAAAACAGTAAAGTAGGATAAGCACAGACATGGACCACATCTGTGCTGTACTGCCTTGGTTTCTCTTGCAAGCACCCAGCAACACCCACCCCTTCACTTTATTCTTTGCAAAAAGCCCATGGATGGCTCTTGCTTTGGTGGACATCGGGCAGGGGAATCCCGTAGCCACTGAGAAAGACAAAAAGGCAGCTGAGCTCATGTTTACACCGGAGAAGCAGTCTGGCTTCATACAATCAAGGCAGTAAAATCAGAGGAAGACACTCGAGACCCCAAACTAAAAGGGATGGGGGGGGCGGGGGAAATCAAATCATCCTTTTGAGGACTGGTCCGTGTTCCTGCAGCCCTCAAAAAGGGGTGTGCAGAGCCCTGGTTTGCCTGCCCCTGGTAGCACAGGGTGACTTTCTCCTTGTTCCTCCAACTTCAGCCAAGCTTGCTGAGTTTTGCATCCCATTTTTACCCAGTGCAGTAGATAATAATGTCTTTGGAAGATCCTTCTCTCCCCCAAAGCCTCCAGGATGTGTTGGTGGGTGAGAGCAACACCACATCTGCCAACCCCAAGCCTTGCTGGGACCGGGGCAGCACCATCACCCCCTCCTTGACCAGGAGACACCAAATAGCAGAGGGATGGTGATACCTCCCAGCTCACACCGGGAATAAACCTGGAGTTTCCCATCGCGGGCAGCCGGCTGCCGGGCTGCTCCCGGGTCTCTGCAAGGAGCTCAGCCTTTCCTCCCCTGCCAGCACTTACAGCCCAGCCTGGGAGCTTTAACCACTAAAATGCAGCATATCCCTCATCCTGCAACAAAGAACCAAAGCTCTGCTGCTTAAATTTCCCCTTCACGCTCCTCCTGCTGTGATTAAACCACCGAGCAAACCAGCCCTCGGCGCAGGTTTTGTTTTTCGCTCTGGAGGAGTGGGATGAAGTGGGTTGAAGGCAGAGAAGGGCGAGAAGAAACACTCCTACCTCCAAAACACACCGAGCAGCTCCTTTACCTTCCCCCAAGGTGGGTTTTTTTTTACCCCCCCCAAATTTTTCTATTCTTTCGTCACCGCACACTTTGGAGAGGAATTTCTACTCTATAATTACCAGCCTGTACCGGCGCGGAGGGAACAAAGCCAGGCCACTTAGGTGAGTGCTTTTCAGCCGGGGAAGAAAGCAGCCCTTCAGAGCCTTTCTAGAAGTTAATAAAAGCATTTAGCATTTTGTTAAGTTGCGGCAACTTTTAAAGAGGATTTCGCCTTTGAAAGCTGTAGGTTTGTTGTGGGGGTTTTTGTTTTCTCCCCTCAAAAAAAAAAAAAAAAAGGACAAAAGCAAAAAGCAAGTGGATTTGTCATAACACCTCTTTGGAGCAGAGAGCGCAACATGACTTCAATCCAGTATTTATTGCTTCAGAGATGGTCCAAGGCTGAAACTCGGCTGATATAACACACTTACAATTCTGGCAACCTTGGCATTGTGAAGAGAGTTGAGGGAAAAAACCCCACAATTTAATAAGGATCTTTTTGTTTTCTCTTAAACAAAACTCGGAGCAAGATTTGCAGTAAGAGAAAGGGGCTCTTTTCATTGAGTTTTTCTTCTGAAGCAGCTCGTCCATCCGGAGAGATAAATGTTACTGCAAACACTTACTGAGCTGCTCTGAGCTCCTCTGAAACAAGACACTCTTGAAATAAATCACGTCTGCCAGCTCAAGTTACCGCAAATGCCAAAAGATATTTACGTCACTAAAAATACATGGAATTACAGATAAATCTGTATCCTCAAAAACAAAACCAAAAACCTTGACTATTTTTCCTCTAGCTAAAAAAAGCAAAAAAGCATCCCAGGCACCGCAGATGAAGATGAGTCAGAAAATATTGGGGAAGGAAAGTACTTCTCAGTGTAGAGAACTCCTCTCTGCAGACAAAAAACCCCCGAGATACTTTAAAGCATCTGCACACATGCATCTCCCTGGCTCTTCTCCCCGGTGATTCTCAGAACACACCAGCTTCCCTTCCAGTGCATCGCAGCAGCATCACTGGCCTGAGATGGACTTGCATTTCTAACGATGACGGTACGGAACGAGGACTTGCCGGGCTGATCGGCGCCGGCCAGACCGCGGCTCTGCCGGCAGCACAAGCCAGGGCTTTCTGGGCACCGAGTGCCGGGTACTGTTACCCTCCGCCCTGCCCTCGTTTAGGGCCAAATGTCAAAAGAGTCTGAGCTAAACAGGTTATTTATTCCCAACTCTAAACACAGCCAAAAGAAATCAAGCCGATTAAATTCTCTAATTAGTGCCTACTCCGTCCCATCCCGTGCAGAGACGTTGTGGCTCCGAGTCTGACGTGCTGGGGGCAAAATGCAGCCTGGCCCTAGCAGAAAGCCCAACGCCCTGTAAGCGGCTAGGCTCCTCTTAGCGGAAATACTTCGGAATATTAAAAAGCAAAATCACTTTAAAAACAAGCGCTCTGTCAGCACGGGACCATGTTCTTAGTGTTATATATTGCGGTCAGCACCCTCACCTCTGGGGGACCCAGCTCCCATCCTGCTGCAAAGTCAGGTTTCAAGCACTGCAGGGTGCTGCTAATTTTTTTTTTTGCTTTATTAAAAGGCAAGAAAATAATGTAGCTGTTAATTTGAAGAGATCTGCATGTCTGTAGCTCTTGGTACTAGAGCCGACCTGGATTCAAAGCTAGCTTCTGCACCAAGCACCAGCCCAGCCCGAGAGCGAGGTGCGGGCAAAGCCCAATTGCCCCGTTTCCCTTCAGTCTTTGCCCTCCTGCCTCCGAGCTCCACAACACCCTGGCCATAAGGAAAATCCTACCGGTTCCAGCTCAGCGCCCAGCCCGGCAGGGCTCCAAGCAGACTCAGGCTGTTTGCATGGGCAGGCAAGCGGCTGCAACCCTCAATGAACCTTCAAATCTGCCTTTCCTGCTCTTCCCTCGGCTACAGACAGTCAGAAATAATTGCAGGGCAGCACCATGCCAGGAGCAAAAAGTTCGGCTCTCGGCAAGAACCCCAAGCTCTAACCATCCCACCGTAAATCCTTACGTGCAGAAACCCTCAGCTCTTTTATCTTACATTTCCTTTCCTGAAAGAAAATGATGTTTGTAAAGTTGATGACTGGTCCCCACGTCCCTCATGAAGAAGATGCAAAGATTCAGTTCGCTGCACCGAAGGATTTATTTGACTGCTTTGCGGGAAGCAGCAGGATCGATGGGGAGGGCTGGGAGTTGCGTTATCTGGGGCTGGCAGGCTGCTGAGAGCCCCCTGCCCGCCCCTGGGGCTGGCATGGGCATCGGGAGACGGTGCGGGGCGGCAGCGGGGCTGGCGAGGGCTGGGCTTCCCGGTGGGACACGGGAACGTGCCCTTGGACTGCGGTGGGAAGCCTGGGGCTGCCAGCAGTGCTGCGGGATGGGGGCATGTGGTGCCACCGCGTCCCATGGGAAAGGGCACAGGTCCCCTCACCCCCTGCCCGATTTCTGCCTTTCACACCACCAAACACCATCTGCCCTTTCACCGAGCGTCCCCACGCTTTCCGGCGATACCACGAGCGTGACGGAGAACCGAAAGCC
>NW_009215228.1:0-980 GCF_000690835.1 Fulmarus glacialis
TCGGTGTAGGGCGGGTGTGGGGGGGGGGGGTCCCCTGCCAACATCGTGCTTCAGACGTGTCTGCCGAGCTCCTGAGCTTCTGCAGGGCTTGGGGAGCTGGGGGCAAGGTGGGCTGTTGACCCTGAGGACATGCCCACGGGGTGGGTCGAGGCTCCGTGGGGGCTAACCCAGCCTGGTAGTTCTGGAGGTGGGTGCAGGTTTCCAATGGCTCTTTGGAAGGGACTTGACAGGACCCATCGTCCTGGGCACTGGCAACCCCGCGCTGGGTCTGTCCATCATGCTCGAGGAGAGCTCTCCGGCTCTGCTCACAAGCCCGACCTGACTCCATCCTTCCCGGGGGAGAAGCCCACTGCATCCTGGCAGGAGCAGGCTCTGCTCGGGCAGAGCTTGCTGTGTTGTGGACCTGGGCCGGCTGCTCTAGCCTGGACCTTGCACGTTTGGGCTCACGCTGGGACACATTTGCACCAGGGCTGCAGAGAGAGAGTGAAGGGTGACATCCAGGCCCGGCAGCACCCAAATCTCAAGTGGGGACGGCAACACCCAGCACCGTGCTGTGCAAGGGCACAGCGGAGACAGAGCATCTGCTCGGGCAAAAGCGGTGCAGGGGGACCGAAAGGGAAGCAGAAGCTTAGGAAGCTGATGCAGAACAAGGGCTGGAGCTGGGTCGAGCTGCCGCAGGCTTTCCTGCCTCGGGGCCAGATGGCCGCTCTGGCTCTTTGCCGCAGCCCTGGCACCAGCCTAAACCCAGATGCCATATGGCTGCATTTGCCTAAGTCAGGGTTTCTTCGCTTGGTGCTGCATCAGGAAACGCAGCTCGGCAGCTTCCCGAACCGAGCTGGCAATGAGCAGCAGGGGGTGCAGGCTTGGCACAGCCTCCCCGCACCGGCAGCCTGGCTCCCTGCTCACTGGTGGGGTCTGGGACCAGTTTTCCGGCAGTGCTGCTTGGGTGGCACAGCCGGAGGGGTTTGCCGGGGCGGCTG
>NW_009215228.1:1016-1259 GCF_000690835.1 Fulmarus glacialis
ACCAAGCCTGGCACGGGCACGGAGCGGCTGGGGAGGGGACGGTGGGGCGCTGCACAGTGGCACGAGGTCGCGGAGGGCAGTTTCCCACACTCCCAGTCCATGTACACAAGGTCAAGCGTTGACCCTGAGCCATCAAATTTGAGTGCCAGCTTTACCCGGTGCAGAGACGGGCTCATGCCACAGCACCGGGTCCCTTTACTTTAGATACAGGCCCCCACAGCACAGGCTGGCTCTTGATCCTGG
>NW_009215229.1:0-53580 GCF_000690835.1 Fulmarus glacialis
AGCTAAATTCTCTGGCTGTTTTTCCCCCCGGTAGCAATAGCTGATCACTGTTGCTGTCCCTTTTGTCCGGGAATGATGTAAGTTCTTTTTCAGGCCTTGAACCATGGCCACTTCTGCCACCCGAGCTGATGCCTTTTACCAGCCTTTGGAGGATGCCACTCTTTATAACTTTAACAGAGAGGAGCTCTGCTGAGCTTGTGCCCTGAGCTCCTGCACTGAGCCAGGGAGAGGAGGACTATGTCCTTGCCACAAGGCAGGGGTCAGTGTCTGTTCACTGCTGTTAAACCATACCTCTGGAAAGAGGCAAAAAATTGAAAGCAAACATGACAAAATAGCAGCAACCTCTTCCCGCTGCCCCCAAAACACGTGCTCAAATGAATGCACATATTGTGCGTGTGGGGAGGGGGTGGGGGAGAAGACCAGAAACCCCTCGATGCCGAGAGGCTGTTCAGCTTCACAGGGCTTGGGTTAGCGACCACGTCCTGAGCACCTCCGGGACTTTCCCGTCATGTGCTCTGTTCCTCATCTCCAGCATCTGTTCAGCAGCACCTGGCATCTGTGTCGCCTTCGCATTTTGTTTCTTGTCGTCAGTAGCGGGGTGGGCATGTGTCGCTTCTGCCAGCACAGGAGCCATGCCAACTGCTTTTGGATGTCCTCAAGGTACAGCTGGCAGCTCCAGGTCCTCCTGCAGGCCTTCCTGTAATGCAGGCTTCTCATATTTGACTTTGGCACAGCCACAATAGTCATAAGTATGTCAGGTTCCCAAATACTTACTCGCTGAAATCTCTTCTATTTAGATAGTAGCTATTTGGCAACTTTGGATGTTGCTCTTGTTCTGGCATAACCTTCTTCTGTAACTATACCTCAGGATTGATTGTATTTGCTCAAGAAGTTGGCAGGATTGTGGTTTGGCTTCTGCCTACTTGCCCCAAACTGGTGAGCCTAATAAAGTGTTGTGAGGTGTGTTATGATATTCTAACGATGACAAGTATCAACCTTTTTTAATCAACCAAGACTTTTTGTTATCAAGTTCTTTACCATTTGCCGTCTGCCAGGCTGTTTGACGTGGCATAGTGTAGGCTTGGCATGGTGTTCCTGACTGATAAATTAAAGAGAATTGGTCATATGAGCCACTTATAATCTATGCTAATTATTTCTAACTTAACTGGAAGGGCATGTGGAGCAAAGTAGGATTTATAATTTGTTAATCCATTGCTATGTGCTGTGCAACACCTTATCAAAACACCCAGAACTGAGCCAGAAGAAGACAGCAAATAAGAGGCAGCTTACTCGGTGACCTTTCTGGTTTAACTACCATAGGTATCCATCAGTAATGTACCAAAAATTTTCAGGAGTATCTTGTTGTTTCAGTGATTCTGTTGTATGTTGCTCCCACTATTTATTACAGAATCACTCGGTTATCTTATCTCCGGTGGGTGCACTGCTATCTGCAATGGAACATCTCCAGCTCTGTTTTTATGCCTCGGCTGAACATTGAAGGCTATGACTAAGATTTTTGAGTGTTTTAGAATGACATGCTCTTTGGTGCCTTTATCTTCTGTTAGCCAAGGAAAGATTTTTATCTGGAGGTACCTAGACCCTGTCTGCTATCTGCTCAGCTGGAGCCACACTTTCAAAATCCAGTCAGGTTGGGTCAAGTTCTGAATTTGCCCCAGCTCAGAAGCAAGTTGACTTTGGTTCAGATAGGACATGAGGAAATGCAGGGCTAACATTTGCTTCATATTAGTCTTTTGAAATTCCTTCCTCCCTTTATATTGAGCATGAGCTCATTTTGCAATTTTCTGGACAGATTTGTGCAGTTTGGGCAGAATATGATAAATGGTGTCCTTAATGTGATTTCCAGTGCTTTATGGACTTACTCATTGTTACCATGGTTTATTTTTGCCCGTATTCATGAATCCAAGAGTTTCATCAGCAGGTTCTTTTTTTTTTTTCCCTTTTTTTTCCCCCCCTTTTTTTTTTCTTCTCAATTTTCAGTTGGACTGCAGTCCTCTTGTGCCTTGCTGACAAACAGCCTTCAAAACCAGGTGAGGTTGTATCATGTTCTTTGTTACTTTCCAGATGTTTCGTTAGGGATGTTTCTGTGACTCTGTTGCTTAATTCCCAGAAGCTTTTCACTTGCCAGGCATCCTAGTGGCACTCTGAATTATCCCAAAGATGCTCTGAATAGAGCACTTAACTGAAGCCAATTAGAGGATGAATTTGCTTAGGTATGTTAACTTACCTGTGAATGTATAGGAGACTGCCTTGTGTTGGTATCTTTCCATTATATAATCTACACTTTGCTCAGATCCTGCCAAATTCCTTTTCCACTCAATACCTGCTTTATAAGTTAATGGCCTAATTTAGCTTTTCCTCCTCTTATGTTTTCAGTTCCGTACTCGTGCTTGTTCCTTTTTCTACATCTTGTGACTATTTTTGACCTCAATTCAAAGGATCATCCAAAACTGTGTCAAATCATCTGAAACCTCCAAGACCTGAAACATGGTGTTTCTATACTTGGGCTGAAAATCCTTTACATTGGCTATATAGATCATTTGCTATATAGATGATTCGCTACATAGATTAGAACAGTAGGGATCTAGTCTCTAGGTATTACTCCAATACAAATAATCATGATTACCTATTTGCCCATCTCCAAAGGAACCCACTTGCCCACATTCCATACCTACCATTAAGGGAAGAAGCAATGGTATGTTTCTCCTGTAGCAAATCAGACTGGTTAAAGGCATTTGCTGGCCTCCAGTAGTGGAAGTGCTCCTCTTTAGTGCAGCTTGGGCATGGGTTCCTCTGCTGTTCTTTACCGGTTCTAGATAGAAGGATGCAAATGGTTTAATTTGGTCCTCTTTTGCCAACAATTAGTTTATTCTGGGCACAAGGCAGCAAGAGAGTGTCACTCTGGAGAGATACCAGGAACTAATCATGCCTCCAATCTCCTGGTATGGGGTAGTGGTGGAGAGGGCATTTTATTACATGACAGGGGTCAGGAACCCACAGCAGCCGGGACTAATGTTATGGGAGGGAGACAGTTAGTTCAGATTACCTCTCTTTCTGGCTGACGTTGGTAATTATGTCATCCAAACTTCTTGCCATTGACTCCAGGCAAAAAGAGGGAAGAGGAGTGCTGACTTTTGCCATGAAAAATCTTAATATCCGCTGGTGTTCAAAATATTAATGGCTAAGGTTTGGTGTTGAGCCTCAGCATTAGGGAGGATAAAGTGAAGAGTGGTAGGGAGCAGTGGGCTGGAAGTTAGAGATGCTGTATGGCCTCGGTTCAGTTCACCCTAAGGTTAGGCTTGAGCTTAAGATCTCATTGACTTCAACAGGACCTAAGCTATTTGTATATAATCTGAAATCAAGATGGGCAGAAGTACACATAAAGTCTTCAGTCTGTACACATCATACTTCAGTCTGGATCTGTATTACCAGGTTTGGGAGCATTTCCCAGTCCCTTGTCTGAGTGAACTCCCTTGCCCTGTTATGCCCTCGGACCAGTGTGCTAATAGAAATAACTCCATAAAACTGCTTTTCTGAATTTGATGGTAGTTTCTATAGCACTCACAGATAGCATCAGGAACGTGTTTTGCCAACACCTTCACACCACAAAGGGCAGCTGAATACAATCTCTGGGAGCTCGCTGGGGAAGGAGGTGGTCACTCCAGTGGGGGTGAAGCTGATGCAATTCTTGCATCCACTAAGCCAGTATAAAGATAAGAAGGAAACATATTTGGTTTTCTGCCTTCTGTGTGGTTATGAAGAGGCAACCACAACCCATACTGTATAAAGTTGAAGAGCAAAAGAAAAAAGTCCAAAGCAGTCATGTACAATGACTGAATTGTAGAAAGGATACTCCTCCCCCAGTCCTCTGTCTTTCCTTCCCACATCACCTTTGCTATAGCCTCCAGGAGTAAGGAGTGTCATGGTTGAGAGATTGTAAAGATCTCTCCCCTTTAGAAGACAAGTTTATGAATTAGGGCACTTATTCTGGGCCTTGAAGAAGCTGATTTTTTCTCTCTGCTCTGCCCCAGGCTCCTCGTGTGCCTCTGAGTCAGTGACACTGACATTTTTGGTGAGGAGGCCTAGCTCCTACTACTTGCAAAATTTACATTCTCAAACACCTCACTGAGCTGCCACCTGACTTGGAGACAACCAAAATCTGAAAGCACCTAAGGATGCATTTAGTACAGGTGCTGCAGGTCAGACACCTCAGTGCATGCAAGGTAGCGCCCTGCAGGAGCACGGGGCTTCAAAGCAGCCCCTGGACTCGGCCAAGGGGCTGCGCAACCCACTTCAGGCCACTGCAGCTGTGCAGCCAGCAGCCTCTGCAGGAGGGCTGAGTAATCCTACGTGAGCCTGCTTGCAGAAAAAACCTTTGTTTTTGGTGGTTAAGGCCCTTACGCACCAAGAAGTCAGCTTATGAATGCCCCTCCAACGCGTATGCCTGGAGGAACAACTTGAATTCCTGAGGGTCTGACCAGCTCGGTGTGCTGTTATTAATGATTGGTAGTGGCTGTTTTGGGGCAGAGTATAGGAAAAGCGGTGAATCTGGAGTAAGCCTTCATCTGCTCTGCTCTCCCCTAGCCGTTGCTGTTCCTGTCCTTTAAGGCATTGGGTGGACACCTCAGAGCAGGGCTACGGGGCTGCAACCCTTGCAGTGTGGTGGAGGCTGGTCTGATCGTTTGTGCGATTCGATCGGCAGTGTCGGTGCCATCTCTGAGGGGCTCCGCCTCTGCACCTGCCATGCCTTGGTCAGTGGAAAGTCCTGAAACCCTCGCCTTCAGGGTACCTAATTTCATTTGTGGGTCTCGCCAGCAGTTCTCTGTGCCACCTTCTCCCTCTGCAAAATGAGATCACAGTACTCCCCCACGCTGGCACGAGTGTCAAACAAACAAAAGATTGAAAAATGCACATATTAGAGCAACGGAAAGTGTTTAGATACCTCAAGTGGTCCGAGTGGTATGTATACCCTGTTATGTCATGCTTTATTTTCCCTGGAAAAAAGGGAGGACTCAAACCATTTTTTACAAATTGGCAGTCAGATCACTCGCTTGCCTGGTGCTGTTAAATCCAAAAGTTACACCACAAATGGGTCTGGCCCAATATTCGCTAACAAATTTATTAATGGTGCCTGACAGGCTGTCTATGTTTGAGGAAGTTCAATTATTAGTCAAAAAATTAAACTTACAGCTGTGTCACCCATGTGAAAAGAATACAGAAAAGTACGTCTAAAAGGAACCGTAAAGAACACAAAAATCAATATTGCAGGGATAATCGCATGTTTGCTAATGCTTGGTTGCTGGGAAAAGTTGGCTGTTTTTTTGAAAACTGATTTCTTATTGTTTGTTTATCAGTTTAACTAAACCCAGTTGAGTTGCCTTTGGTTTGGGATGAAATCCATCAAGAAAAGTATGTGTACTGTTTTTAGGTTATTACTCAATTTGTTTCTCCTCTTATTCCATAGAAATATTGTAACTCCACGAGTCCCACCTTCCCCCCAGTGAAGACAGCGGTAATTTTGCCCTGGAGCAGCCTCCACCCTAGGGAAGCCTCCAGCATCGGCTGCACCGGCTCCTTCCACTCCCAGTGCTCAAGCTCCACCGGCTTCGGTGGGAACGGGGGGATTTCAGTGCCCATAAGGAACTGCGCCCCGGTTTCTGAAAAGCTGGAAAATGCAGACAATAAGAAGTAGATGATACAGAGGATGTTATTGTCTGCTTGTTTGCCATCCGAGGGTAGATGCTGACACTTTACCTTATCCCACTGAAATCTCTTGGAGATAGAGTGGATTTCTAAAGCACGCTTGCTTCTGGTAAAACAGAAGAGGCCAATGTGTAGGGCTTTTACTGCCTCAATTTCCCAAGGAATTTTTAATGAGTCAGAGTTAACTCTAGTGTTTGAAAGTAAAATATGGTTATGGCTCTCAAATGCAAACTACATTTAACAACCATATATTGATTTTTTTTCCCTCGTAATTTTATTTCCGTGAACATTTCTGTTTTCTTAATTAGTAGCCTTTTAAGGAGAGATTTAACATTTTCATTATCAGAGGGTAACTTACGAAACAGCTGTATGGAGAGAGAGGGAGAGACAGAGAGGGTGGGAGAAAAAAAGAGCATCAGTGAAAGACTTTCTATCTGTACTTCAAGGGGAAATGTGTGTGCAGATGCACGCGCGTGCACATGCATACAGACAAGCTGACCCTGACATCACAATTAAGACTAAACAGCAGTGGCGAAGCTGGTGACAAAACTCAGCAATTTCCAATTGCACAGTCACCCTGTAACGGGAAGAACTGTTTACCCCATGTTCCTTATTAAACTGAAGTATTTTATTTAATGAGCATGACTCATGCAAGGTGTTCCCATAAATCATCAGCTGGTTTACAAACTCAATAACTAGGCTTCCTGCTATAACTAGGCTGTGCACACCTTAAATTATTAACACGCCAGGGCCTTAAGGCAGATCTTTGATGATGATGATATAAACACTGTGAGGACAAGGTGCTCTCTCAGCAAAAGATTATTGACTCTAATTACCATTTACCACAGGAAAAAGAAAAGAAAAGACAATAAAATATGAGGGAGAATTTAAATCTCAGATTTAATTTTATGAGGAGTTTTAAACCCCCAAACTTTTTGTTGTTGTTTTTGCCGCTGCTGCTGTTGGCTGCTGCTGTTGCATGATACTCTATAGTTGGCTGATCTTGAAAGCATGACAGTTGTTAAGAAGAAAAGAAACAAAAAAATAAAACATGAGAGAATGTTCAGTTGATGCTATGTACATTCTTTGAAATGGATGGAAAAAGGCCAGAGGGAACAGAAAATGATAATACCTTGGAAAGAATCCCAGCCTTAATTGTTTTCATGTATGTAATGTAATAAAAAGGTTAAAGCACTAATATGCCTGACTACCGTCATTTGGTTTGTAAACCAGAACTGCAGGTCAGCCTTTAAAAAAGGAATAGTATACTCTTATTATAGGCTTCAGTTTTACTCAACCCTCATTATAAGAATGCTGGAAGTAATGGTATAGGGCTTGAAATACAGTTAACAGGAGAGCTTTATTTTTATTTCTGTCCAGGTGAAAGAGCAGAGACAGTCCCATGTACAACGCACACTTCATTTCTGTGAGTGCAAACTCCATTGGAGAGTGGCACAGCGAGGAAGCAGAAGCCGGATTTGACGTGGTCACATCCTAACAGATGAAAATAAACCATGCCTTTCACTACAAGAGGAGATGGCTTTTGTTTTAAAGGCATGTTTACAATGTTGTTGCTTTTTTAACCTCATTTTTGAACCTGTGTTTTTTTTAACGTAAACAGCAACTTCTTACATTTTTAGTGATCCTTCCATGGGGTCAGATACCAAAGGTACTTGGCAGATGGTACGACAAGGGCTCACTTTATGCCCGCTGCTGAAATAAACAATTTGGGGTTGGAATAAGGCTATCATCCTGCCTTGTTATGGTAATAGGACCATGTCTGTAACTTTATCTGGAAGAATTTTCTCCTTCTCAACTCCAGTGCACCAAAATCCTCCCATTTCTTTATTTTAATTGTTTTAATCTGTCGGTCATTTGTGGGTGGAAACAATGGTGTCCCTAAGTTTACTCCTTATTTGTCGCTGCTTTGCAGCTGCTAATGGACTTTGCATGCACTGGTTCTATGACTTACACATAGCAATGCAATTGAGGCCAAACTCTGTGCAAAAATGGAGGCAATATATTACTATTTCTCCTCAAAAAGGGTTGGAGCTGTGGTTTTATTTTTCTTTTAAAAACTAGCACCTCCATCAGCACCAGTGGGTCACAGCTGGAGTACTGGTTCGATATTAAGTGTTAGGGATATGCACCGCATAGTGAGCCACTAACACCATGTTCTGCCGTATTGAAGCTTTCCTTGGAGGTCCTCTATCCAAGCTCTGAGCAGTCCCATTTCTACTTAGCATGTGATATATGGCACAATCGGAGCCAAAGGTTGTAAGCTACAGGCAGTCATTGGGTGTTTTAGTGTGGAAAGCTTTTAAGTACTGGTGCTGCTTCCATCTTCCTAGCAAGAGATGTTCTGGGAAATACAGATGTATTTTGTTAAGAACATTCTCCCTCAGTGTTGCATATGACAGAAAGATAAGTGCATGATGCATGATATCCAGCAATAGCTGGTCCTTAGGTTTATGTGTGCCATTTAATCTGGATGTTAGTGTCCTATATTCGTATCAGTACTGAGAAAAATGAGTTTAATGCAGTGCTTTCACACTCTCCGAGGTTTATTGTCCCAATAATGAATGGGAGATTTACATGAGTAACTCTTGTTAATATTATTGGGAGTTAGGAAAGCTACACAGCGCACATTGTATATAAAATATATATGATGTAAAAAACTGTGCATGAACATGTATGTGTGAGGCAGATGAAGAGAAAAGAGAAAGATAACTGAAAGTGTTCACACATAATAAAGTAAAAAAAAATCCAACAGCATTTCTTTGTCCCCACAACTCCATTAACAAGGTATATGATTAATTTTAACTATACAAGTCAGGAATTCTGAGTTTCCATAGAAACTCCAACTCTGTTCCTCTTTGTGCATGTATTTCTACCTTATATTTACTTGTTCACAGAACATAATGCAGTTGTACGGCACAAGTGCTCTCTAGTAATAGAAATGAGTGCTCTTCCATTGCGGTGTCTCATGACCACACTGTGGGCTGAATATGCAACTCTGGTCTTATGTGTGACAAGATTCATTTCAATAGAGTTCCTACAGAGTGAAACTGCAAAGATGGAGCTGTGAATCTGGCCCTGCCCTTGTGTTTATGGCATTGTTGTGTGATTTACCTCACATTTTGTCACGTGGCCCACTAATGGCATCTTGAGAAAGTCGCAAAGTGACGAAAACACGTTCTGTGTTGCGCTGGAATAGGAGCTATGTCAATCAGAGGTGAGAAATAACTAACTAATTATTGCCTGGGATGTACAGAAAACAGAGCCGGCCGCTGACGGAGCTGCCAAAGTTGCTGTAAGCAGAGAGGCAGCCTGCTGAAAGCACAGAGAGAGAGAGAAGGGTAGCAAGTTGCATGAAGGCAGTTGAAGAAAAGCTGATCCCCAGGCGTGTTCTGGGCCTCCTGTGTTAGTGGCTTATTTACGCAAGGAGAGCCTGAAAGAAGACTTCCCTGCAGCAAAGAGCCTTACCCAGGCCTGCAGAGGCAGCCACTAAGCTAATTTCAGCCCCACTGCTGCACTATCCCCTTCCTGCTGCTGAAGCGACCTGGCATGTATTGCCTAGGTTTTGTGTTCCCAGCTGACTCCGTGTCTGCTCTGGTTGGGGTGGGAAGAACACACCATCTATTTTCTCATGTTCTTCAGCAGCAGCACATCGTCTCCTTCCCACCTTCTGCCCCATGCAAGCCTCTCCATACAGACATGCCCCTGCCAGCTCTCCCCCAAACCTGAGACTATTACCACCTAGAGATGTAGCAACACCTTCAGAAGGAGAGCTGTGTACCATCCCAAACCAATGGAAAAGAATAGCATCACAGTTTCATTTTGTCTCCTTTCTCCCCATCCAAAAAAGTGTTGGAACCATCATCCTGCCTGTTTTGGAGAAAGCCGTTTGCAGGCAGCCAGCAGAATTGAGCCCAGGGGCGAGGAGACCCTCTGCCTCAGAGATCTGATGGCCAGGCTGCACCACGTGCAGGGAGCATGACATGGTCTGCGTCACTCCGTGGTGAGCTGAGGGGTTTGGTTCTGGGTGAGATGAGAGTTTGAGGTAGAAGGTGAGAGATTCAGTTTAAATCTAAATTAGGGTCCTGAGTTTTTGCGGCAAGACAGACCAGCCTTTGTCCCCCTTCGTGTCCGTAAGTTGCGTGGAATGACTTGATTGTAGTAAATGGATGCCCATACTCACCACGCAACTGCTTGCGGAGCAGTCTAACCATACCTTTGACTTGTGCATTAGGGCAACCCCAGAAATGGTCACAGCCATGCCAGAGAGGAAAAGCAACATAAAGAGAGGTGGTGATACAAACAAAAGAAATGCCATTACCATGAAAAGCAGATTAATCAGGGCAGTGGTGGAGATAAATCTCTTGTTTCCATTTTTGCATGCAGACGCACTCCGGCATTGCTCTTCTTTCTGTCACTAGTTTACAATCTATCACCCAGGTTATTCTTGGGTTTTATGTTTTTTCTTTATGTGGAGGTGGTTGGTTGCTTCCCCATAGCTGACTGACTTTGAGAGCAGGGTTGTTCTTTGAAGCTGTTGAAAGTTTTGCAACACTGGAAGAACTTGTAGATACAGACCATCCAGCAGAGCACATGTGGCTATCACAGGCTCAGTTTAGCCACAGGACTGGTGATGGCTCCCACTTTACCTAGAAACGTACACACTTACCACTGTCTTGAGAGAGAGAAGAGGCGTTCTGGAAACAAGCACACATACATCTGCATATATAGCAATAAATGCATTTAAATCTGTCCATCACCCTAAATGATTCCAGGAAGAATACCTCTCTTCTGGTGGGGAAAAAAAGGACATGCCTTTCCAGATGGAGATCAATAGGCTTAGCGTGAGCAGCGGGACACCCTGAACTTCCAAATATGTGTGCATTCGTGAAACTGAGAGCCACCGAGTCTTAAGATGGCTGATTTCACCTCCCAGCCTACACCTGGAGGAAGTGTTTTCAGGTCTGCATTCTAGCTCTTTTGTTAAACACGTGTAATAAACACTGTCATAACTTGTAATACAAGCACATACTGGAAAGTAACAATTTTAACTACTATTCTCACTTTTCCCTCCCATCCATTTAAATATAATAGTGTTTTTTAAACAAAAAAAAAAAGGGAAGGGGAAGTATTAGGAGTTCTGGGCAACTTGTACAGCACGACTGTGTGTGTGGGAATGATATGGAAATTTTAATCTCTACTACTAGTTTGTTGCTGCTCTGGGAGGAAGCAACAACAACAAAAAACTGCCTGTAAGTACTTGTTGAAATAATGGCCCCATCAAACCAGATGTTGGCCAGATGAGCAGTCTTTCTGTATGTGTTCATGTTCCCCTTGCTAATATTTGATTTCTGTGCAAAAATTAAACCTCACTTAGTGCCTGCCTACAAGCTGGCAAGCCTCCAGATTATTAGGACATTTTAACACTCTTGTATTTTAAACAAAAGTCTCAAAAGCATTTGCTGTGCCTTTTTTTTTTAAGGATTCCTAGGCAAACAACAACAACAACAAATTCAAGGGGCCAGTCTCGCTGAAGTTGGCTCATGGGGAAGGTCCTGCTGAGGAGAAAGCCTGTGTTATACTCAGATGTGTCATGTAGAGCTACGGATGCAGGCTCACACTCTGCGCAGGAGATGACCACTGAATTAGGTGTTAAGGCATCACTGAAGACTGTTGACTTGCTACCAATCTCATCCATTAAGTGTCTCGCAGTGAAGCACGCCAAGTAGTAAACTAGTCATGATAACTTGACTCTTTAGTTCCTGCCAGAGAAATCTAATTCTTATGCAGTAGCACAGAAAGCATTTTTATGAAGAAGACTTCACAAGTCAAAATACCACTGTTTTTGTGACTCTGGATATCCCAAGGGTAAAAATCGAATGAGTCATTAAATTCCTGAAAAGCAACATATTTATGTGGTTTAAATATGTTTACAAAGCAAGACTTCCCCTCTGTCACGACTCTTTCCTATTACGAGAAGTTCAGAGTCCTTCTCTGACAGTAAAGCTGCCACATCTGGGACATGAACTCAGCAAACATGATGCAGCATCTCCTACTGTCCTCCAAGGCTTCCTCCTGAGTGTGTCACAGGATGTGTCACCAGACAACAGGGAAAATTCATCCAAGGAAACACTATGTCTGTACAGGTATTTTCTGGCTGGTATTATTATATATTGACGGAAACTGGGGTTCTGATTCATTGCATATATTTACATGAGTGTGACTGGGTCAAAATCAATGGAGTCAATGGTTTAACATTGGTGCATGGCCTCTGGCTTTGGGAGATAATCTTGAGACTTTGGGGTCTGTTTTTTTCCAAACAGTAGAGAGCCCTCTGTTCAATTTATGGTGAATGGAAACTGATGCTTTCATGTTACTAGAAATTAGGCCCCTTGGTGTCTCAAGCAAAACACTAAACCAACAAGTTCCTAAAGCACTAAACCATCTTCTCAGTTCTTCTGGGCATTTTGACATCAGAATAAACATTGGGCCCAAACCAAAGCCTACACTTGGAAACTGTGCTAAATGGGAGAGGTTCCATTTTAAGTCTTATTCAAGAAAAGAGTTTATCTAGTCTCTTAAAACAGGATCGCGATGAGCTATTCAAGGAAGAGACATTCGACCACTTAATTTCAGCAGACTTGTCAAGTGTTTCTATGCCAAAGTAAACTGCCCTTGTATTCTTCATGGCTAGGGGCAATGGGATGATCGCATCAAGTCCTGATGCTGGCTCACCTGTATGTTTATCTGAAAGTTCACAAACTCTGGCTGTGGCCAGTTTAACTCCCATAGGTCTAAGTACCAATGAAGTTTTCAAGTGATATTTGAATGCCTAATTCAACTTAGTAGACTCATACCTCTATGTTGCCCATGGTGCTTTTCCAAATTAATGACAAAATTTCTGGCGTTATCCACTCTATGTGAAAACCGGTCCTTCTCCATGGCCTTCCTATATGATAAACCCTTGCTCCTTAAGGATTTTGTATGTAAAGTAGCATAGATTTAATATAGCACGTGCTGTATTTTGAGCAGACTCTACATTATAATGCAGCAGTGTAATAGAACTCTTCTGGTTGACAAACGCTCTGGTGTAAATGATTTAATTTACTAGCTGAAGCATGAGTCTACGTATTATTGTACTGATCAGTCATTGCATACTAAAATCATTCATCCTTAATGTAATGATTTGGTATCCCTACAGAGAATTTGAGTCATCAGAAAGTCATTAGATACAGTAAAAAATGAAAATTACTATTACACAGCAGTAAACACTATTAACTGTTAGTTAAAACAGCATTTAATTTAGCAATGCAACAGTTTACAAATTTCTGCAGTTTACTTAGTTCTCATGTAATTGTGACTACAAAGCTAATGCTTCCAGTGCCAATAGCATGACAGAAATACGGGGTGGGGGGAATATGACCAACCATTTCAGCTCAAAGTGGAGCAACTACACATTGTTACAGCACATCATGTTAACCTTTATCTTAATGGTTCAGCCATATGAAGTAGAAGCCATGACTGACTGTAGAGAAGGCAAGAAAGAACAGTATGGTTCTTTAAAGCATCCAGGCACCGAACTGTCCCTCTGCAGCAGGGATGGTATGTTATTTATTCTCCTGTGGTAAATGGAAAGTTTGCAAAGAACTGTAGAGGAAAGTAGAACGCAACAGAGTTCAGAGCTCTGTTATGGTCTTCAAGCTTAGGGAGTATAGTACCTGGGCTCCTGTGGTGGCTGGTTCGCATTGCTTCTAAGGAGCAAAATAATATTCTTAGGCAATGCTGAGGCTCCTGAGCACCTCTTAATACGAGCACACACCTTCTTGTGTCCATGATCTGAATGCAGAACAAAGGGATCCCATACCCCTGGGAGTTTGATTTCATCAGATGGGACATTTTGAGTAAGGCCGTGGTAGATTTAATTGCCAGGGACAAAGTCTGGAAAAGGGCCATTCAGTACTTACGTGTGACATACAAGATTCACACAGGTTTAATATCCTCTTGCTGCATCCAACATGACTGACACTTCCACCATGACTGTCTCCTCTCATGCCTACAGCTAAATGTTATGACATTGCTGTAAACATGGACTAGTGTACAGCAAGTGAGGCTTGCTGGGACAATGTGCAGTATGTGGTGGGGAATGTTTATCAGGCTTTTATTCCCTGTTAGGCATGGGTCTAACATACATGTGGGGATGTAAGCGTGTATTTGCTGAAGGATGTATTTAGCTTGGTGTCAGTAGCACCTGAAAACCTGACAGGTGTTTGCTTAGCAATAAAACATTCCTTTGAAGTATCATCTGTTTTTACACGTGGATAATTGAAGTACAGTTTCTACAGGAAAACAACATTTGCTTTTCTTTAGGTTCTGGCATATTGGTCCTGACAAACCTTGTGAGATGTCACCCCTTCACCAAGAGGCAGCGGGGCTGGTACAAGGGGACTCACTGGGCTACTCCTCAGTTTTGGAGCCGAAGCCCCTAACCTGTGAGTTCCCACCATACCCACTCAACCAGTGGGTAGCTGCCTTACTTAAGGGAAGGGGAATCCCAAGCCAGGTGTGATTTCTAAAGCTAGAGCTGTCACAACCCTTCAAATAATTTTTTTAAACTAGCGTTATTAACCATTTGGTGAAGGTGCTTTCCTCTGGTACAGCTAGGCCCATTTCGTGTTTGGGTTTAAGTGGAAATTAAATTTGCAGTAGGTGAACCCAACCTGTGCAAAAATTTTTCTTGGTAAGTTTTCCTCTTGCAGAGAAGGCCCATGATAAAGGTCTCCTCTTCTCTCTTCTCTTCTCTTCTCTTCTCTTCTCTTCTCTTCTCTTCTCTTCTCTTCTCTTCTCTTCTCTTCTCTTCTCTCTCTTCTCTTCTCTTCTCTTCTCTTCTTCCCTTTCCTTTCCTTTTCTCCTTTTCTCCTTTTCCTTTTCCTTTTCCTTTTCCTTTTCCTTTTCCTTTTCCTTTTCCTTTTCTTCTTTTCCTTTTCTCCTTTTCCTTTTCCTTTCCCCCTTTTCCTCTTTTTCTTTTTCTTTTACTTTTTCTTTTTCTTTTTCTTTTTTCATATGTGAAACTTGTGGCAAACCTCTGAGTAGAAACTGTATCTCCCAAGTCCAGGATTAGCTTCTTAACCACAGGGCTGTGGTTCCTTTCATGTTGTTTTCTTTTTGTCACACAGTGTTATATAAATGTAGGGGGCCAGTTTTATTTCTTCCAACCATAATCCACACGGGTTGCATAATGGACTGTCTTCTGCCATCCTGTAATTCAGCTGAAGTTGCTGGAATAACACCAGAGGTGAATCTGATCCTTCCGTTTGCGTATGCATGTATATTCTCTGTGGGTTCTGTGTATCTATAAGTATTGATTTGATATGCAGAGGATCAAATGTTTGTGCCTAGACTTCACTGATAAGATAGAATTGTGGGAATTCTCTCATTTTCATATGTTTGAATGAAGAATTGGCTGGAGGGGCATTTTTTGTTGCTATCATATGAATGTCTGGTGATACTTTTCAGTTAGCAATAATTACATTACATTTGCTGTGTACATAACAGGAAACCAATTCTTCTTATGAAGCTACAGTACATGGATATAGATTTTGAGTTTTGTACTGTTACATTTACTAACCACATAATTGCATATTTAGTCCTGTTACACTAGATCCTGAAATGTTATGATGCAGGGTATAATTACATCATTTACTCTTGAAGAAACCCTCAAGATATAATATAAATAATAGGATTGCAGATTCATAGAAATTAGAGATGGGAAAAGAGCCTATTAGGTCATCTGCAACCCAGTGAGAAAAATTATAAACAGTTTGCTGAAGTGTATCTTATCATAGGCATTGATTGCCCTTTCTGCCTCCTCGTACTAGAATTCCCCCAGATCCCCACAGAAGAGCTGCTTGCCAGTGTAGGAGAGGGACTGTGAACTGGTGTCTCTGCTGTGGCTGACAGCTCTGCAACAGAACTGGCAAAAGCCCACCGGTTTCCCCTGGCTGTGGACAGTCTGCCCAGAAACCCATGCAAAGGTGTCTTTTTACCAGAGACACCGAATCTAGGGGCTGCATTGGTCACTGGCAGACGCAGGGATGAGGGCTCTTACATGTCCTGGGCTACTCTCTGCACAGAACCTGTGCTGAGGTTTATGCTGGCCATGTCATTCAGCTCACCTTTCATTTAGACTCTGGTCTTTTCCTCTGTGTAGTTATTTAATAGGAGTGTAATAAACAATTATAAAGTACCCACAAAGATTAACAGCAGCTCTTATCCGAAATAGCTAGCCCTTTTTTCCTCCATAATGGACAGCAGCCTTCTAAGAGGTACAAAGACAGGAGAGGTGGCCATGAACTGATCCAGAAGTTGTCCAGGTCACTTCTCAGTTCGGTACCCCTTTCCATCACTCTCTGCTCTCTCCTCGTAGGCACAGCTCCCTCCGCCCTATGTTTTCTCATTTACCGTTTTTCTTCTTTCTTCTTCTTCCTTCTCTTTCTTGTCACTCTTAGAGAAGCTGGTTCTTCTTTTTCTTCCCTCCTCCTCCCTTTCCCATGGACAGGAGAGCCCAGTCTCAACAAGAGAGCGTATGGGTGAAACCACCTTCTGAACACTCTCACCCATGGTGCATTTAGACGCGAGTAGAAAGAAGATAATTGTAATTGGAGTTTTATGGCTTCAGCCAGCTTCACAGGTACGTGAGGGAGAAGGCACCACCACCATCCCTCTGCATCCTCCGATTGTGTCTCTAGAGAGGTCTCCGATGATGTGTTTTTCAGTCCCATGATGTTTCCATTAGCTTTTGCGTGCTGCTAGCGGTCTTACTTACGGTCTCTCCTTGCCACCGCAGGGTTGAGAGTGAGCCCCGGAGGGCTCTGCGGCACCTGACCCGCTGGAACGCAGTCATGTCATAATACAACACCGCTGGGGACGTCTGTAGGGGCGGTGCTCGGGGAAACTAATCTTTTCGCCAGCACAAAACCAGCAGTGCACCGGGGGCTCTCACGGCGCATCCCGGCCCACCTCCGCATACCGGGGTGGTGGTGGGGCCAATGATGCCTCTCCCTCTTCATCCTCTCTGGGGGTCAGAACCCGACCTGCTGCAGAACTTCATGATTTTATTCACTTTGGGGGATCTCCGCTGGGGATCTGGTCCTTTCTCACTTGGTCGTGAACCAGCGGTGCAGCATTCCTGAAGGATGACTGCAGTGATGAGGCAATTAATTACAAAGCTGACTTAACTGCCTGCTCAGGTTTAAACAAGTTTACATCACTAACATTCCGCCTGTAATTGCTTTTAAAGGAGCAGAATGCGCTGCGAATTAAAAACCGTCTGGGCAGATGTGGTTGTGCGAAAAGGCAAGGGTGGCAGGGTCAGGGAAAGCTGGGAAGGAGCAAGGACTCAGTTCTCCGTGAGCAGGGCAGTGCAAGGGAGACTTCGCAGTTTTCAGTTTAATGTTGGTGGTTGCGCTGTGAACCAGGGAGCTGATTCCGTGGAGGACGGGGTCTGATTTGATATGACAAGCGAGGATGACCCTCCTTGAAATCCCGATAGACCTGGTATCATACCAATAACTGAGAATAACTGCGAAGATGCTTTCAGAAGACTGCTTCTTCCTGATGCCTTCCAGCGTGAAGAGCCAGATGAGCGCGAGTCTCAAAAGCTCCATGGAGCCAAGAGTCATCACCGCTAATAACGGATGACTATATGCAAACATGGAAACATGCAGGTGCCCCTCACCTGTGGCAGTCACCCCTTTTAATATTACTGACCTTTTTGCCGCCACAAAATAGTTTAGACTGAAATGCATGTGTGATGGAGCCAGTTAATAGTGACCTTTTACAAAGAAGGAGCAGAGGCAAAATACACTAGCAAGAAACAAGGCATTTGGAGGCACAGGGAGCATCGGAAAGGGCATCTTTCAAATTATTTTATGCCATTGTAACCAGTATCTTCTGCTGCTATCCTTTGGACTTTGTAACCTGTGCTGAAAGCTTGTCTTTAATTAGTGTTTCTGTGGAGCCTTTACAACAGTGAGTAAGTCCTGTTTAGCCCGCAAAAGTTGATCACTTCACTGAGAACTGCATGTCTGTATCTGAGCAAAGGTAGGCCCCTGTAAAAAAAATAAAATTACTTTGTGCCAGCATCTGCCCTTAGTAGTTTTCAGAGGTGGACTAAAGAGAGTGGACTAAAGAGGTGGACTAAAGAGAGTTGTTCCAGATATCCAAATGTAACAAAGAGCAAGCTAGGTCCATGCCATCCATTAAGATTAGAATGCACTGTAATTCTGATTTCAGGCTGTGTTTTTATTTAAACCCTATCCATAGATGTATCTAATAAACACTAGTGGAAACTAATTTACATTCTAAAATCTATTAATTTAATCATACTCATTACATAAGTCAACCAATAAATAGCAAGTAAAGCAAGCAAAGTAAAACAACAAAATGAGCTAACCAATTTAACTTAAATAATGACAAGCACTGCAATCTATAAAAAAAAATCACACAAGTTAACACTTTTAACAGCATTTGCCTTTTCATCCAATAAATATACAATGCATCCTAGTCTATTAGGTCTTTCATACTTAGTGTGACGAAAGTGTGGGATGAATAAAAACAAGTCCTTACGGGCAAAATTCAACCACGCATGGAAAGGCTGGATAAAATCTTCCCCGTTCGTTCAGTCCTATGGAAGGAGGAACTAGAAGAGCCACTGGGTAGAAAATGTGTGTTTCTCTGAGGCAAAGAGGGATGGCAGAACCATGGGGCCTGGGAATGAGTCCAGACACGATGTGTCAACACCTTGATATGGAGGATGCTGTGTTGCTGTTGTGGTCTGGAAGAGGCTGTTTCAGAGAAGAGGCTGGAAGAGCAGCTGTTTCAAAGCTTTGCAGCCCACCTGCGGAGAGGAACATCTTCTCTGTAGTACTTTCAAACGCAGACATAAGCTAGGAGATTTCACCCCAGAGAAAGGACAACCTGCTACTTGGGGCAGAGGGTGACATATTAGCAAATCTGGGTTTTGGTCCTTTTGCCCGTTGAGTCTCTTTCTTGTGAGAAATGTCACTAGGCTAAAGCTTTTTCTAGAGCCTAAACTTAGTTGCAGAGCTAGTGGTTTTGGTGCCACCACTCCAGAGAGGAAAAAGTGACTGTTACCTCACAACAAAGGTAGCAGCATCAGTAGTGAGGACATGGGTCAGGTAGGACTGGAGAACCTGGCTTCTTTTGAAGAAACTCTCTGACGGTGGAGTGCCTTGCATGAAAGAATGACAAGAGTTTAACACATGTATAGTTAACACATATAGTTAACGTATGTATATTTAAAGATCATACCTTTCAAACACACCAGATGATTGCTGTTGTCTGCTGCTCACTCCAGCCCTGCTTCCCAAAGCAGTGGTGACCCCTTTGGCCTCTGCAGGCAACTCCATAATCTTAAACAGCAGCGTCAGCTCCATGTGTCAGAGACAAGGCACGGTCTGCAGTGCATCCACTGATGGTTAGGAAAATGACTTTGCTCCCAAGGGTTATACAGCCCTTGGACTTCTTTCCAGAGCTGTGTCTATGGTTTAGACAATTTCTCCTTATTATTTCTCTCTGAGCCGCTCACTCCAATTTCCTTCTGTTTCCAAAAATCAAACAAGTCCTGAGTGCTATGACTCCTCCCTGAGGGAGGAGATTTATTGTTTTGGCGAGAACCACCCACTGGCCAAGCACTTGCATAGGTCAGTTCCTGAGTGGTAAAGCCTATAAATAAGTTTGTGTAGAGATTTGGTGATGCCCCTGGGAAACTTTACATCAACACATCTGTGTAGAGGCAGCTCCAGGCCTATGCCTCTCCCATTCCTTTTATTTTTAGAGACTTATTCCCAAGAACAGCAGACTTCTTTCTTGGGGCCATATTTTTTAAAGTGGTCCTATCTCCACATCCAAGTGTGAAACTATAATAATAATAACAACAACAACAACAACAAATGATGATGATAAGAGTAATACCTTTCACTCATGTGTTTCTCATTGCTATGATTTGCATTACATCAGAAATGTACAATAGGGGCTCCCTGCCAAGCAGATAACCAGTGTTGACCTGAAGAAGTTATGCTGCTCCAAGACATAAGCAAGCTCCAAATAAAAATACACATGCAAAATTATATACACTCACATATATGGGCTCAATCTGATTCATCCAAAGAGATGAAAGCAGTTGGCAAACAGCAATTAACTCATTTTCATGCAATAGATAAGCATCATCTTTCTATCTGATGGATGAGCAAGACAAGTTAAATGACTTGCCCAAGGTTACACAATGCATCAGGGCAGAGCTTGGAAGCAGTATAAAGGAGTCCTCATTCCCTGATCTAACCTTCCTCTTCTTGACTTTCATCTGAATTTTCAGTGTACAGAAGAATAGACTTTTAGAAATGTGCACACACATATACATATACTTGTAAACCTGGAAGATAAAAAGACATGAAGGTTGGGCTCTAACTGCATATGGTTAGCAAACTCCCCTTGAAGATCTGTACATTCTCCATGGCCTCTTAGCTTGCTTAGTTTAAAAGGCTGGAGCCAATTAGCATTTGATTTTGAGTAACAAATTTTCTGTTCCAACAGAAATTAGATCTGTGTCTCTCTTGATGTTATAATTCTCAGTTTTAATATCACTGGATTTTGGCTTTGGGTAAAGAAGAAGCAAGAGTTACTGGTGAACTGCGAAGGGATGCTTTTCTTAACAGCAGAGAGATTGTAACCATTTAAGCAGCTTCCCTTTTTTGGTGTCTACCTGAGAGGGAAGCACTCACTATTAATCTCATAGCAGTAAATTACAGAGAATTCTCTCACTTCCGTAATGTTATCTACTCAAAGATCTTTAGGAATATTATGCACTAATTCAGTATGACAGCATTGCTATAAAGGTATATGGGGCTTCTCCACATTTTACAGAGGAAAAAATTACAGAAGGAAATTTGAAGGCCTGCTTGTTAGCAACAGTGCTATATGAATGGTATGTGTGGGTGTAAAGAGCCAGGCATATAAATGTAATAGTCCACTTCCAGGGACAAATTGGAATATGCATATAAGGCAAACTATTGTACCCAATAGCTGTGAAATTTAATATCACACAAGTAAGTGACTTACCCAAGATCTCAAAGGAAATCTGTGGCAGAATCGGGAAAGCGTCCTGCTCTTGTTCTTGAGCCACAAAACCACTCTTCCCTTTGAACCTCCAATCAGTCTTTTCTTTGATTTAAGGTTGACTGAGATGAGCTGATTAAGTTTCCATGTATCATCTGGAAGCTTCAGAACAGGCTTGTTTTGCTAGACATTCCCATCAGCCCCCATAGTTTCAGGCCTTTTGATTATAAAATGCTTTTTACGTTAGTCTTCATGGAAACTCCCTTTTTCTTTTGTTTTAATCATTTACAAGCTGGAGCCTTGCCAATTTATGTAACATGGTCTCATCCTACTCATTATTTCATCATACTCCTGCCAGATCTTTATTAAATATACTTCTTCCCCCCCTTTAGTAAAAAAGGGATGGGTGCCTGGGAACCTGGATATGCAAAATGAGTGGGAATTCAGATTTTTTTTCTCTGGGTTTTTCACTCTCTTTCTTTCCAGACTCAGAAATATCAGTGAGAAGGGTTATCTTCCCCAGTTGTGGGAGAGCAGAGCCTGTCAAGTTTAGGTGGGTTATTAGTGAGGGGGTGGGGGTCTTACCTTCCCAAACTCCGTGGTTCCCACTAAGAGGGAGCGAAGCCACAGAATTTGAGATCTTATTCACGGTCTTAGCACACACAAAATCTGTAAAATTTGCTCTATAAGTCAATGGAGCAGGATTTTAGCTTTCCTAAATACCTCCCCAGCCTAAATACCTCCCAAGCCTTTTGTACCTGCAGTTCAGGTACTCTTGGTTTTCTCATCTTCTTTCACCGCTTTGGTACTTTCCTTTCCTTTCCTTCCTATCTCATCTCTTATTTTTAAAGAGTATGCTTTGCTAACTGAAAAAGCTGTATAACTCCCTGTGATTTTTCACCACCCACATTCACCCCGTTGAACGCCATGGGTACAACATCTATAATGTGATACTGAGAACTATGCCCAAGACATCCTCAAGGGACATAGTGGTGCTCTTGACTTGGCTGGACAGTTCAGGGAGCAAGGGCACTGGCCACAGCTGAATCCGACAGCTCCCTGCCGACAGCTGCTGGCAAGTGATGCGCCTTTCCCAGACATCTTTCTCTGCTGTGGCCCTTGTCCACAAGAGGCTTTCCCCCCCTGTGCTTGCCTCCCATGGGCGTAAACTGTTTTGCTTGTTCCCAGGATGGGAAGCTTCTGATGCATTTTGCATATATTTTGAACCATGAGCTTTTGTACAGTTACACTGACTTGTGGTTTCCTATGCATGCAAGGCTCTCCTAACCCCCAGTGGTTTTCCTAACCTTTTATTGGTGATAACTATCAGCTTTTCGTGGTTTGAAAAGAACCAGGGTTCCCATTACTTAAACTTTCTGCTGTGCTGCAAACATTTTAACAAGCAACTCACACAAACTTTTTTCCCTCACTTGATGGTCACCGTTTTAGTGTTCAGAAGGGGACTTGGCATCAGGGAATCCAACCATGCCTATTAGTGTAGGTGTTGACTGCACATTGTATGAGATCTTGAAAAACATGCCGTGTGTATGTATAGTACAGCATGGTGTTGTACTTGTGTCATTGGAAATGTGCTGTCAGCTGAGATGAGGACCCTGGGTTGGTGTTTCAGGGGTATTCTCCTTGGGATCCCCCCTCCCCCCCAACCCTCACACATGGCTTATTTCAGTGCATTTCAAGTACAAACACGACTGCTCTTCAGAAGTACTTTTATGAGCCTCGGGGGTAAGTCATCTCTGGCAGGGATGATTTAGCAGTATGCCTTTGAGAAGGTGAACTCCAGCAGAGGCAGGGAAATCACCCCAAAACTCTCACGAAGGTGGTGGCAGACCTTTTAATGCAGATCCCGAGAGCCTCCTCTCGCCCCTCTCCAGCACAGGCCCGGGCAAAACTAGGGGATGCACTTCAGGTCTCTGTAGCCCACATTGTACTGCAGACTTGTAAAAGTAGTACAGAATGTGTTGTGTGCTAGAGACCCATCACTGCCAATGGAAAGCATCAAAACCTGGATGCTTGAACTGTGTTCAGGAGGACAGGGCAGGCTCACGTTTAACCTGAAGGGCAGGAAGGCAATGGGGGGACCATGCCAAAAAAACATGAATGTGTGCTCATATCCTAACAGAGAGGGGCACGAAACCATCTCAAAGACCTTTGGCTTCAAGGAAGTGCTCACTGGAGGCAGAAAATGGTGCCAGCAGGCCAGTGAGAGCTGCGAACAAAACCTCAATTAAATACAATTGGGATACTCAAAGGTCTGTAACGAAGTACAGGTCAATTGGCTGGAGGGAAGGGAGCGTAGGGCCCCAGTGCTGTCAGAAGCTGTGCTGAAATTATCGTCAAACTGGTACCATGTCAGACTTGGCTTCTGTCTCAGTTCAGAAGTGGCTCAAGAAATAGGAAAATATATTGGGACAGCAAAGGTACCACTGCTCTTTGTTTTCACTTGCCTTCTACTTGGCTCTATGGAAATGGCTGAATTTGTGCTCCAATTTTGTCTTAATTTGTGGAATTCATGGTGTGGAAAATGTGAATTTCTGAGGATATGCAGCAAACTTACGCAGGAAGTATTTTTTTCAGGAGTTGTGGTTATTGCAGGGTTATTTGTTACTTTGGCTCAGACTGATAGTAACGTTGCTTGTGGCTTTAACATCTTCAAAGTACTTTGCAAATAGGAATCCCAATACTGAACCATGTGATGGAAATACCTTTCAACCATCCCAGTGTCTAGGGCGGGAGGAACATTGAGAAACATAAAATTGGCCTCACAGTTTATGTTTTCAAAGATGGCTTTTACTTTTTGGTGCTCAGCTTTTGGATGCCAAGCTCACAGGCCAGCTCTTTGGCTGTACTGAGCAACCACAAGAGCCACAGAGTTTCTGCCAGGATGCTGAGTGTGGTGTCCCATTACGAACACAGCCCATTTATTGAAGTTGAACAGCCTTTAAATAAGGGTATTTTATGGGATATATTTGAATATTTAAGCCTATATAACTTCTCCAAACTAATGTTGAGAGTCAGTTTTCCTTCCTCATGTGGTCTCATGAGGAACTGGCAGCCAGTCCTGGGAGAGAGACAGGAGCGGGATGATCAAACCCCAGGTTTCTAGGGGCGACAAGGGGCAGGAGAGCCTGCCGGGACAAGCACGGACACCCCAGTGCTTGGGTAAAGGAGCAGCAGTTGCGTGGGCAAAGCTGGCGGGAGGGTGTTTTCCCAAGCTAGCTCTGCATCGGCCAGTTTATCAAACTGAATCAAATTGCTTCCAGCACAGCCTTAGAGGAGAAGTGGTTGTTTGAATGGGGGGACACGTCGAAGAGAGACCTCGGTACTATGGAGCTGGGCATATTTTAGCTACAGACCCATCCTGAAGCCACAGCTCCGGTTTGTCCTGTCCCCTTTGCTGCAGCACCTCAGAGCCTACAATCTCAGTGCAGGCTTGGTGCTTGCTCTTTGACAAGTGGTAGTCTGCAAAAAATCATCTTGTAATTTTAAAACTTACATCTTTGTTTCACAGCGGGGCTCTAGAGGTTTGTAGCTATCTTTCAGGAGGCTCCAGATCAAGTTGTAGTTGTTAGTTACGCTATGCAATGGAGCAACACTCACACAAAACCAACATGGCAGCTGGTGCTGGGGTTTCATGGACACATAACAGCCCAAATGCCAAAAAGACGAGGGGAAAAAAAAATCTATTTAAGCAATTTTTTCCTCTCTATAGGAACTTAGTCTGTCAGCAGCATAAACACTTGCAATCACGCACTTCCTAGGATGCATGTGCTATCGAAAAGGGAGGTGTTAATTGCTGTGCTAATTACAACATGATTGCTTTGCACTTGTTTTGCACTTGCAGGTGATTAAATTTTTAACGAAGCATATTACTTGGCACTGTTAGCACAGTTAACACATTTCTCTCTCTCTCTCTCTCCTCCCCCTCTCTCTTTTTTTTTTATGCCTTGGGAGAAGTCCCGCGCCGCAGACCCTTCGCTGGCTGCGATCTGCTGTTGTGCTTGGAACAAGCCTCTGTTTAGGCTGTCGGTAGCAGTACCCCGGCTTCCTGCTCGGAAAGAGCAGCAGCCTGTTATCATCAGGCTCAGCATGACGGCGCTGGCCAGATGCGAACGCAGAACCCACCAAGGTATTAGCTAAAAATTAGGCAAGGCTGTTGATGCCAGTCTCCCAGATTTCATTTAAAAACTACGCCAGCTCGAGCCAGTCAGGCGGCAGCAGCGGAGGGTGTGCGGGAAGGTGGAGAAATGACAGCAAGTTCCCCGTGATTTATTTCTGCTTTGCTGAGCGGGTTCCCAGCTGAACGAGAGCAGGGGAAACTTGCATCTGTTCGACGGGCAGGCTCGTATCTCTCCGATAAGGCAGCAATTACACGGCCCAGCGAGGCTGCGTGACCAAAGGAAAGCTGGGTGAACCAGCCCGTTGGATTTATTGATGGGCATAGATGGCTTTACCTTTCTGGCTGATTCCTTGGCAAGTTCCCTGCAAACTTGTTGATTCTGGTGGGTTTGAGCTCATCAATCCCAAATGGACGACGATCTATCCTCGGTGGATGTTGTCCAGCCTGGTGGATTGCTTTTCAATTGCTTGGCTTTGCGGGCCTTTGCCTTTGGGGACTGTCTGGTCTACTTGTTATGGCAATGGAAACTTTTTGAGGCTCTTGGGGTCAGGCTATATGAACGGACTGGGTGGTTGCTAGTATTGTACGTAAAAAAGGGGTGTGATCCAGTCCTGGAAAGGGCTCTTCACAAGAAGAGGCCAAAAGGTGCCTACTGTTTCTGTTTAGGGAAGATATAAGTAAAAGGAGGGAAACTGGGTGGACAATGAGAAATACTGAAAAAAGGTTAGAAAAGATGATCTCATTTAGCCAGTTTTTTAAAATTCATGAGCAAGAGTCACTCAATAAGGAAGCACAAAAGGAAAAAAGATTTGAAACCGATAAGGAAACGTTTTCAGACAACACTTAATTAACCCTGGGAACTTACTGCCACAAAATACCACTGAGCCCAAGAGATTAGCAGGATCCAAAACGGACTAGACATTTGTATGGATAACGAGAACTACATTAGACTAGATTAAAAAAAATACAAGGGATGCAAACTCTCATGCTTCACGGCGTTGGGAAACAGCTAACTGATGAGGAGTAAGAAAAAACTTCCTCTATGGGCAGATCATCCCATGATGGTTCATTAGGGGGTTTCTTGCGCTGTCCTGTGAGGCAGCTGGTCTCGGCCGCGGCAGGCATGGGCACCGAGCGCGGCAGAACAATGGCCTGATCCAGCACCCGGCCATTCCTTTGTTCCCGCGCGGCATTGTTCGGCATCAGGGCTGGGCCGGGGACACCTTTGACGAATAGAAAGGGGGAAACCGAAGAGATTACAAGGAGACTATGTGAATATCCTGACATAAATCTTTGCCTCTCGCGCACGCACGCACCCAGTGAATTAATAGGAACAAAGGAAAAAGTCGCTGCTGGGATTGTTTACATAATATGAATTAAAATGCGCCTGGGAACACCTTCAGCATGAATTAGCTGTATTTATTTTGACTAAATGTTTGTGAACCGTTTTTAGCCGCATGTGCTGAATTTTACCGCGTCCAGGCGCATACAAGCATACCTTGATGAGGAGTGAAATCCTGAAGGATTTGGGACAGCGGGTCTGGTCCCTGGGGAGCTGGGAAATAAGACTGAGGGGTGGCACCCACAGTGGCAGAGAGCCCTGTTCCCTGTAGCTGATTTGTCTTTAGCATTAAGTGTTAAAATAAAATGCGGGTTTATAAATTGCTGTGAGGTGATAGCCTTACCATACTGTCATGACTTGGCAAGTTCAGTCTAGAAGTTCATGGACACTGACCCTTACATATTAAATATAGATAATATAAATAGATTTGCCCATTGGCATTAAGGGGCCAAACCTAAGTACCTAAGCCTCACGCTTTTTGTGCCATGTAATTGTTCACGAGTCGCGCTGTTCACATAATTGGAGGACTAACAGGCCAAATGGGAATGAAAATGACAACGGGAATATGTTTTCTGCAAAGCTGGAGAGTTTGCATTAACAATTTAGGATGCCGGCGAGGCTCTCTTTAATGTTTCATGAATTCTTTTGGCCCACAAATCACAGGCCTTCACCTTTCCCACCATTTTGGCCACGTGGCCCTGCAGGCAGGTCTGTCACGCAGGAGCAGAAAGCGAGCAGCGGGAGAAAACCCTGTGTGCCCGAGCCCTGCCGCGGGGGAGGCAGCGTGTGTGTCCCCTCCGCGGGGGCTGAAGAGGTGGGGAGCAAGGCGGGGGTGGCTGCAAAGCCCTGGGGACCCTGGCAAAACTCCGTCTTCAATCGCAGGATTGGTTTTTGCTTGACTTTTCTGTGCCAGCTTTAATAGATGTGAATTGATATCGCTTTTAACTGGCAGGTTTCATTATCTGCAATTTCATTAAGAGCGATATCTGCTAAAGGACCACTGACTGTTTTTTTTATTTTTTGCTTAATGGGTTCAATTATATCCGTAGCAAACCTTGCCATTTTTTCCCCCACCAAACTTCATATTCTAGTCTATTACTCACTGTCTGTCTGGCCCCCATCGTGCTTTCACTGCAGATGTCATAACAGAAAAGAGATGAACAGGCAGCTCTTACTTCCTGATAAATTAATGTGCTGCAGTCTAATCCATATCCCAAATGATAAAGTTAACAACAGTTTGCAAGCCTGTCACATAATCTAAAAAATTCAGATGGATATTTTTCCCCCTCGTGTGGGAGGAAAAAGCTGTTTCGGGGATGAACAGTTATTAATACGTTTAAGCTGCAGCAGAATGTCATGGAAATGGCACAATTAATTCATCTGCCGCCTCAATCCAGTGGCAAAGCCCTTTTATTGGGAGCAACCTGTTCGGCAGGCTGCCGGCCGCGGAGCTGTTCCCGCGGCGGCTGCAGCCTGTCCTCCCTCCTTCGGCTGCTTGCTCCAGCTGGGTTTGGGCCCCGCTCAGCTGCCAGCCTTTTGGGGCGAATTTCTGCCGTGTTTTTCGGGGTCAGTCACCTGCGGCTCTCCCACACTCCCCAGCATGTGGTTACTGGGACGTGGAAACGGGGGCTCGGCGAAGCCTGCTCTAAATCTGCCGTGCCGCTCCAGAAACCGCCGCGTGCGGCAGCCTCAGCAGCACGCGTCCGTTTGCAAGAGGCAAATTAATTTGCAGACCCGAATGATAGATATCCCTAGACCTGCCGCTGTGCGACAGGCGGGGAGGGATGCGCTTCCCAGCGTCTGCCTCCTGTACGGTTTCACTGGGGAAAATGGCGCGCAGAGCCTCTCTGTTCACACAGAGCGGCTCAGGTACGCGGGGCCAGCGTCCAAGGGATGGATCCTCAGCCGACTGGTTCCTTAAAAATACGTGGAGTTAAGCCAGTTTACACCAGCTGATGATCAGGCCCTTACTGCGTAAGTGCCTGCGGGAGCTAAATGTGCAAAAAGGGTTTGTTTGGATAAACTCTCGAAAAATGGGAAATTACCCTAATTTCTCGGTCTGGAATTCTTACAAGAAGAATGTTTCCTGTAAGACTTTCGCTATGTCTTTCTCCAGCTATACCAGATATAACTGGAAAAGGCTTTTATCCTAATATTTTTTGGTGATTTTAACCACAATACAGATGGGCAGAGGAATGAGGGGAAAAAAATAAAGGCAATAATGAAAACTTTGCAAGCTTTCTGTGCTGCGGAGTCATCAGCTGAGGTATAATGGCATGGAAAGGGCGTGAGAGATGGAGAAATCTTTATATCAAAGCTACGTTGCATATCCTTGATTTCAGTGCTTTGTTTTGCTCTTCTTGCCAGTTCTACGGGTTATAATTTTTTTTTTTTTTTGCTGATGGTAGGCATGGCTGACGTGAGACTTGGATCTAAAGTTTGCATTGCTGGTGTTACGCTGTAGCTCCCTGTTACTTCAACCTGCAACCCCACTTCAAAATCTGGGCTAAGCACGCTTTCAAGGTGCAAATAATGTGGTGGGTAAGGAGAAAGGGGAGGTGGTCAGCGTTGGGGTGTTAGCTGCAGTTACTGAGCTGGTGGACTGAGAAAACCAGAAGAAATTGAGACGGCAGCTTGCTGCAGGACTCACTTGGGAAGCTGGAGGAATACCGCAGCGGGCAACAGCTTTTTCAGCGTGCTGGCTCCTGCGTGGAGCAGGCCCGCCGTGCTGCAGCCTGCACCACCGGCTGCCGAGCGTGTGGGCAGCGTGGGCCAAAACAGCCTCCTCCAAGCCTGCTTGAGGTTCTTCCTTCACTTCAGAGTCACCTTTGCTGGACGTGGGGAAGGTAAGGCTGTGCTCAGGCTCTACCCCTCTCGATCCCATTTTGGCACGTCTGGCGTCAGCGCTACCCTCACGCTCCCTTAGCACGGGAGTTTCCATCCAAAAAGTGGATGGGAGGCAGAGATGGCGGGGCCCAGGTGTCCCTTAAGCGAAGCGCTACCCATGAACGACCAACGAATGTCTTCCTTGCTCAGAGCTGCATGAATTCAACAGGGGCTGAGCAAGTATAAATGCAGAAAATATCTCACCGCTATGGGACATATACCTAAATCTAATGCAATGAAAACCACAGGTGCTGACTTTAAGGCCATTTCCCTCTTTAGGAGACACTGACAGAGGCAACCCGTTGTTCAGGAGTTTAATGGTCCCTGGACAAGGACCCTGAAAGCAGCCCCTTTTCTTCTTGGGTGGTTCTGATGCCAAACAGGGGAAGGCAAACCTTATTCCTGAGGCTGACCTATTTCTGTGGAGCAGCTGCAAGCCAGGGTAATAATCCACTTATCTGGTGAGAAACCCACAGCAGCACCTTACAGGCACTGTCTCGCAGAGCTCTGGTTCAGTAGCCCGTGGGAGGGTGCTGACAGCCTCCCCCAGCATCCCCCCGAGCTGCCCGCAGTGCCCAAGACAAAGGTCTGTCCAAAAGATGGGTGGTGTGGACCACGGAAGCCTTTGCTTGAAATTTTAACTGGTGGTGACTTTTACATAAAGCTTTACAAAATATCCAGGACTGCAAAACTAACAAAAACTAGAACATAGCAGAATATCGCAGGGAAAATCTGTCATTAAAACATCTTCAGAGCATGACAATGTCTTCACCAAGGAGTCCTCCAAAAGGGCATTTTCCGATGCCTTGCGGTCTGAAGATGGCAATGGCTGCGGGGTGAGCAGCGTCCTCACAGTGACACCTTGCCGCCTTGCTAGGTGGAGCACAAGCCAGACCTGGTGCCCAAAGGCTGCTGATCAGCTGCAGCAATGTCACCAGGTCTGGTATCATGACAAAAGCATGATGCTGGAAGGAGACATGTCTGCAGCTCTCTACAAGGCCACTTAGCTCTTTAATCAGATGCCACCATGCTGCATTGCTGCCTTGGTTGGTTTCCTCACAAACCTCACATTAGGGATGCTCCTGAGGTCAGAGCAGGTAACAGTTCTTCCTCCTTCAGGGTCCGGGTGGGAGAGCGGGGAGGTGGAGACCCGTGGTCTATGTGCTTCTTGGAGGCTGCAGTGAGTACGCCATTCCCTACTGACCAGGGCATGCGTGCAAGCAAGGAACCTGCTCAAGCCTACTGAGACATCTCACTGCTACCGCCACATAACTCGTGTTGGTTCCCACTTATTAGCAAATCTTTCCCATATCAGGAATGAGGTAACTCTCACTCACCCAGTTAGCCGTGTCTTCCAGGAGCCTTCCAGGCAAAGAGCGAGGTTCTCCACTGGGCAGGTCTGTGCTATTTGAATACTTTTGCTGAGCTTTCCCTGGCTAAAAATTAACTTACCCCAGGGGACTCCTGCGCCTGAGGGACCACATAGCGTTCTGCTGGGGACACCAGTTGAGCGCTGGCAGAGGGTTAAAACTAACTCCTCTTGTGGGTTCTGTGACCTATGAAGAAGAAAGCGGGTGTATCTGAAAACAGCGTGGAGCTCATTATATTTTATATTTCAAGACCCATATTACGATTTATTCAGGACACATTTCTACTTCTTCCCCACCTTTTGTAAAAAACAACCCCACAGTGACTATAGAATAAGAAAATGACACAGGTTCTGACCATGCACATTTCACTAAGTACTTTGGGTGAAGACATTCCCAAGCTGCCTTGGAATCATCTCGCATAGACCAACTGATCTTCAGCTCCATCCCTCTCACCCAGATGAATCCTTTCAAGCATTGCTAGATACCAGGACATAATAGGCAGGGAAAAGCACTCTACTGTCTTTTCCCTTTCTGTGTTAGAGCATTTCTCCCTTCTGTAGACAAGCGGAGTGGGGTACTACACAGGCCACCTAGGTCATTAGGGTATTAGGATTTTGTGGTATGCTCATTTCCTCTACTTATGTGTAACATAGGTTTGGTGGTGATGGATTTTCTCTATGTAAGGAAATTCAGGATTAAAAATGTCCTCTGTTCCCCCTGCATCCCTGTTTGTGGATGGCATTGCTGTTTGGTAAATCTCAGTATTTAGAACAGATCCAGTTGTTAGCACTGAAGTCACAAAAACCAAGGCAGAGCTGACTGCTTCAGACAGCTGATGAATCAGCAACGGCCAAAGTTAAAAAGTTACAAGTCACCAGACTGATGGGAAGATATTACATGTAGGATCCAAAACTGTTGAATGTGAGTGCATTAAATAATACAATCAGCCATTGTGAGGATTTCATAAAGATGGGCATGTTGCAAAAGAAGGGTTGCTTTGGTGTTCGTCTTTTGCATAGAAATCCTTTATGAATACAAAACACGATTAAACAAACAGTTCCATGAGCACCAGAAATAATGAAGTCTGGTTTCCAATAGCTCCTTCCTGTGTGGATCCGCTGCTGACTGAGACAGATCTCATTAGCTTTTCCCTCAGTTGGCACTATTTAGTTCTTGCATCTTCCTGTCCACCTCTTTTCATAAAACTTATAGGGACACTTTTATTCTATCTCTTGGCTTGGTTGAACCCAGGCGACAGGTTCAAAAGCGACTGGGCAATATGAGGGGACAGATAGGTCTAACCATGGGGTGCCCCCATGTGTCCATAGGAAATCGGAGCCGTGGACTGACCATTGCTTGGGATGCCCTTACCAGACTTTATTGTTGCTGCACCGTGCTGTGGCTCTGCACTCTCCTGTGCCATCCCAGAGCAAACGGGGTGTTCGGTGGTGAGGAAAGCTTACAACATGCCCCTGTCCTGTTGTTGCATGTAAAGTGAACCTGTCTTCGTACATGGCATTCATACTGTCAACATTTCTGAGACATTTAGAAAAATCCTCAGTGTGGAGGCTGGCCTGGAGATCGGTACCCCTTTAGGTCAATTTTTCAGGAGCATCAGGTGGTATTTCCACCCCCTCATCTCCCACTGACTGAGATATTACCCAGGGGGTTCAGCCTGGCTGCTCTTTGTCTGCAGGACCCTGCGCAGAAGAACCTTTCCGTAACAAATTCACATCGTGCTCCAGCAGAAGAGAAAGAAGTAGGTTTTCTTTGTTTCTTGAAGCCAATAGGAAGGCCATGCCTACTTCAGAGGACAAATCAGAGAAATGTTGTTGCCATGTTCCAATATTTAAAGGGCGGCTACAAAGAAGATGGAGACTCCCTTTTTACAAGGAGTCACATGGAAAAGACGAGGGGTAATGGGTACAAGTTACTCCTGAGGAGATTCCGATTGGACACAAGAGGAAAATTTTTCACAGTGAGAACAATCAGCCATTGGAATAATCTCCTCAGGGAAGTGGTGGATTCCCCAACATCGGACACTTTTAAGATTCAGCTGGACAGGGTGCTGGGCCATCTCGTCTAGACTGTGTTTTTGCCAAGAAAGGTTGGACCAGATGATCCTTGAGGTCCCTTCCAACCTGGTGTTCTATGATTCTATGAAATCCATTTCGCGAGCTGTTTGCAGAGTACTCCTCCAAATGTAGGAGGCTGCTGAGCTACGGAGGTTCTTCGTCTGCAGCAGCCCTGGAGGAGCCCTTAGAGATTTTCTGGGGGCTCTGAAGGTTGCCAAGATTTCCCAGGATGGGAACTCAGGAAGATAAACTGGCCTTTTAATCTTATTTTTTTAATTAAAGAGGTTGATGACATAAGCTCTTCTGATTGCAGGTGATGAGTTGTGGGCCAGTAAAAGATTGGATTCAAATTTGAGTCCTTTATAGCTCAGACCTATCTTTCTGGTCTCTGAAACGGTGTGTGCATTTTTATTTCTCACTTTCTCTAGGCACATAAAAGCATTTCACTCTGGAACACAGCAAGTACAACGTGATGAGACCACATTGTTTCATCAGATGGAAACCTGTGTAATCTCAAGTGATCCCCGTTGAAGTTAAAACAGACACAAAAGACCACATTTTCATTAACTTGTGAATATGCACGTATTTTACGATGGTAGTTTGAGTTTGGAAGCGGGTGCCCATCTGCAATGTAGGGACATCTTGTTAGCAGATGTTATTTGTCTGAGAGGTTGAACTTATTCTAATGAGAGTACTTTTATTTTTTTTACATTTGCAAGACCCTGAACAAACATAAAGACACAGCTACTCTCTACAAGCAGCAAATTGTTTTCTAGTTGAAAATACTGTATAAAGACAAATTGTTATTTTTACTTTGCAGACAGATTTGCCCACAAAAGTGTGTGGGGGCAAGATGATATTGGGAACCTGTTTATGTAAGTAGCTGTTTCCTAGTATTCTAGGGAATTCATGAATGCAAAGCATATAGATAAAATCCCACTCTGTGTGGGTGCATTTGTTGAGCAAAGTTGTCAGATGTCTGTTAAAAGGAAATAACACTTGCGTAGCAGGTTTTCACAGATGTAGTGTGTGAAATTTATTATTAAAGCTTTTCTAAGATATTTCCAGCAGAATGAATAGGGTGTGATTTGTGAAATTATTTTGTGGCCAAAACACAGAGAAAGTCAGAATTTGAATTCAACTGTATACGTGATTTTCCTTTTGTGAGACTTCTAGATTGTCCACTGCGAAAGAAAATATTTCAAGATGTTTGTCTTGCTGGTTGAATGCACTGATCCAGGGAAGTAAATAACAAACCCCACCAATGATATGGGACCACTGTGGTCACTCCTGTTGGAAATTGGTTCTGTCTGTTTCCACTTTGCCGTGTCAGGCTAAACCTGCTCCTTCTCCCATTTGGCTCAGGCTGCTGAAACACTTCTTCTTTCCTATGTCAGATATTTTTTCTGGGGGAAGGAGACAGCCTACAGACCACACCAGAGGCACGAGCTGTTCAGGAGAGCTCTCCCACCCATCTTTCGTTTCCCAAGGAAATGGGAAGATGAACAGGACGCGGGGCTGAAACTCCTCCTCTGATGAACAGCAGCAGTTGGGGATTTTCCTGATTTAAAACTACGCAAATGGGCTCTTTACATTGCTGAAATCTACCTTCAAACAGGTAATGCAGAGCACTGTTGGCAGAATGCATGCTTTGAGCTCTTGGGCTACAATAACCTTTGGGGGACCTTCTGGGCATGGATCAGGAGATGCCTATTAAAGCTAGTGTTGCCACTACTCTCACATGCTCTTCTTGCTATAGTCAAAGTTTTAATTACCACCCCCATTCTGACGATGGATTATTGGCTTAAACTTCAGAGTTTGTTTTTTTTTATTGGGGGGTGGAGGGAGACACGTTTGTTTCTATTCCTTTCAGTGGTGAAGAAAGAGCTCTGAAATTAACCCAAATGCATTCTAAAGATGAAAAGAACAAAGAACACAAAGACCATAGTTTGAAAAAGAACACTTTTTGTCCCTTTCTTTCCTCTCTCCTTTTTCTTTTTTTCTTTTTTTTTTTTTTGTAAGCCAGTGCTGTGATTTTGCCCTGATTGATGTTGTTGAATGCTGGAGGTTGGCAAACAGGGGTCAATCTGAATAAATATCTAAAATAAATACACACAGCAAGCCTGATTAATATCCAAAGCATTTATATTCCCAGACATACACATAAACCAGCTCCACCCCGATTAATCAGGTCTGACTGTACTGTGTAATACTTACAATTTTTTAATTAAAATTGAGAGCTCTAACTGTCCAGAGTGCTACATGTGTGTTCTCTGAAAAATTACAGCACAAGCAGAGGCCATTTTTTTCCTACTCCTGCTACAAATTTCATACTGAACTTTAAAGGCAATTTCAGGTGCAGCCGAATACTATCCATTATCTTTGCCTGGACTCCTAATCAGAGCAGCACAATCATCTGCCTCCAAAAATATTTGTTCTGAATGGCTGCTGTTTTTGAAAGCAGATGCTCTTGAAAATGTAGCTGTCAATAGCTCCACTTACCAGTGTTTCCTTACAAAGAAATACTCCAGTTAAGGTTTACTTGGATTTAACTACATGCTTATGATCATGCTAGCAAGGTATAATATTTTTGCCTGCGTGCATGGAACAAATCAATAAGCTGCTTCTTCATGACCCTGGTTTTGCTTTTGCTCCTGCCTGTATAAATCAGGAAGATCTCTGCTCAGATGAGTAGTTACACCTGGCTAAAATTGCAGGAGATGAGACTCAATTCCTTTGTTTAAAGTAGAAGCATGTTTTTGTACAGGGAGAGGATAAACAAGTACTTCATGGTTGCCTTCTCTCTGCGCTCTGTTTTTTCCCTTTTTTATTATTTGAACAAGTGAGATTTTACTCATATATTATGCCAAACCAATGACTCCATCTAGCTTCCCACAGCACACTTTTTATAGCAGAGAATACTCCTTTCTTGTCTTGCTGAAGCACATATTTTCACATGATTTGCACTGATAATATAACTCCACTGAGTAGCTTGATAGAATATATCACTCTTCACAGTCTAGCAGTCCCCCTCCTTAAATAATGGAAGTGGTAGACTCCTGGTAGCTTGATTTTAAACATTTTAAATATATATAATGGTTTGCATACTGTGCAGTGATTTGTAAAATGTGAATGCCTACAAAAACCATGGTTACCAAGCATAACATTATCTTATTTTTACTTACACAACCAGTAAAACAGCTGGAGGTCTAAAATCATGGCCTGGCATTAAATGCATTACTACATTTTAACCATGCAGGATGAGGCTGTCCTTTCAATTGGGAGATAGGAAGAGAAAGAAAGTGTAGTGATTACTGGAAAATTAACACCTCCCATTTTAATAGACTGATTATACCAACAGCACTTAAATAGAAACCCTTCAATTGAAATGAATTGGAATTTTATCTGTCTATCTAAAGAGTGAGAAAGGCACAAGTGGCTTTGAGCTACACAAATTGTTGTATCAATCTTCAGAGTGGAAAATGGAGTATTAGTGGAAATGGAGTATTTTACTAATGGAAATTATGCCTTTTGTTTTAAGACCCACCTGTACGACACCATTTAAATTTCTTTCTTTTTATTCCCGTCCTTGAAAAAAGATCCATATCAACAGCGCTCCCCTAGTTTCCCTTTTTAACATCCATAATTGTAATTGACTTGCAATGAATTAAGCTGTAAGCTGTAAACCCAGGTCACTGCAGCATGCCCACAAGGTTTAGGACTAAGTTTCCTCACCTCAAGTAGCGTTACAAGCCATATCAGTAAATCTTCACATAAGTGGTGTCAAAAGAGGACAATTTTGCTACTGCACTTGGTGCCTCAGAAATAACAACTACATTGTTCTTTCAAAAATATGCCCTCACGGGCCTTGTTGAGATGTTCAAGCTCTCCTGGGATGTAGTTTCAGTGGGGGCTTTTGCCTGGCGGGAGGCAGATGGGAGGCGAGGTGCTGAGCCCCTGTGGGGCAAGGGAGTTACCCCGCTCCTGAAGAAAACCACCAATGAACAGGACACCTGGAAGATTACAAGAGCGGACAACGTGGCACAGCTCAAAGCAGAAGTTTCTCCTAGTTTAAAAGATGTCCTTAAATGCGTTCATTCATGAAAAGGGCCCAGAAGCGAACATTTCTCTTTATTTCATCTGCTCTCACACATCATGGTACCTCTTGGCAGAGCGTCCCCTCTTTGATCCAGAAGGGCACTCCACCAAAATCGCCCCTGACAAGCTCCCGATTTCAGGACTCTGAGGTCTATCAGCAATGCGAAGGGGTCACTTCGCACCTGATCAATGTTACTCCAATAGCTGGTCAGCAATGCAGGTGCAGATTGAAAACCATCAGCATGTCCCAAATCAGCCCCAATAAGCTGCCTACTCTTCCCCTAGATAGATCTCTTCTTCCAACTGTAAGCCCATTCATGGCATGCAGTGGCCGCAGTGGGAATAAATAGCATTCGGGTGGCTCCTCCAACCCCAACAGAAGTATAAGGAAGGGTGGCCAGGAGCTGATACGCTGCTTTCTTGCTCTGCCCTCGCTGGGGAACAGTGGGAGATTTGGTGAAACCTTATGCTTGTGGCATTAGGAGACCAAGATCTGATTCGTCTGCCTGATAAAGCTTTGAACAAGGTACGGAGGGAATAAAAAGAGTTTGATTCTTGTCTCACAACACGAGTTTTACATCAGTGGTATTACTGCTGTGTTTACACAGGCAGCCAAGCCAGCTCTCAGACTCCACAAAGTCCATTAAAACCAGCTTGTGCATCCCCCTGCAAAGCCTCCTAGCTCGCTTGCCTGATGCATGCTCAAAGGGCCGTACCAATTGCACGCTCCCCACCTCCCCGAGCGCCAGCACCCTCCAGACACGAGACGCCAGCTCCCAGCCCTAGGGTCCCTGGGTGGGGAGGAGAGCCCTTTCCCTCTCCCAGGCTGCCAAACCAAAGGCGAAGAGGGTGGGAGAGCTGTGGTATCGCCTGCCCCGGATCCTCTGGTGTTGCCCTGGATGACAGTGCAAGTCCATCCTCCGGTGCGGACGTGGTCATCCCGGGCACTGAAGACCTCCACCGTGTGCTTAAGGAGCCAGGGCAGGAGCTTAGCCAGGGTAAACAGCAGCGCCGCGACTCCCCAAGAGCAACACCGACCTACCCCAGCCAAAAAGGGTCTCTTCTTGGACACCCGACAACGCCTTTACTTACGGCACAGATACTGCTAAGGGAAGGTTCTGGCAGTGATGGCACAGCGTCCTGGAGTCAAAAATGACTTGTTTACTTTGGAGAGGATCAGAGAAGGACACAGATTATACAACCAAAAGGAAGAATGCGGCTAGTTAATAGCGCTGGCAAATAATGGAGGAAAAAAATCTGCACTTTTATTCAAAGAAGAAAATGAGCATTGTAGTAAATATGCAGACAATCCACACCAAGTACAAATCTGGTTTCTGTGTGTAAATGTGTGGTCTAGTTGCAATCTTTATGGAAGCTGTTTCAGCTTCAAATGAATGTAGTATTTCTGAAAGAGTTTAAACGAATGTGATCTGTCTATGAAAGGAAACAATGGATGTAGTAAACAAGCAAATATGTTTTCAATAGCTGAGCGAGAAGGATGCTGAATATTTCATCAAAGAAGGACTAAGCGTGGGATTTCTGATGTTACACCTGTCCAGCACTTGTGTTCGGTGGGTACAGGGATGGGTTTGCAGCTCATGGAGAACATGTCAGCCCTGCACAATCCAAGGTCAGGGATGGACACCCACTTTTAGCAATTTCCAGCCATACCAATGGGAACGTGTTCAAAAGTAGGGATCAGCTGCATGCCTTAAAAATGAAAAGCCTGTGCATTCAATGCGGTTTGGATGTGGTTTCACTTTTTTAGTACCTGGCCCTTGTCCTTACGACACCCTGCCTCAGAAGGACAAGGTAGCTATCTGCATTACAGAAGAGCTTGGTAGGGCGGCCTGCCCCTCCTGCCCTGGCTATCCCCTTTCAGGTTTTGCATGTGCCGTCAGTAGAGATGGCACGCCGCGGGGAGGAAAACTGCCCTCGCAAGGGCCGAGCAGAACCCAGCGCTACCATCAGCAGTTCCCCAGTTTTGTGCCGTTTCCTCTGCTGCCAGCTCTGTCGAGCGTGGGCTTAAACCCACGGTTGTGGCAAAGTTTAAGCTGCTTTTCCCAGCTGCACCCGAGTTTGCAGTGAAGCACCACTTGAGGGAGGGGAGGGCGTGAGAGCAGGACAGCCCCTTGTCCAGCCCGCTCCTTCTGCATCGTTTTTCATGTGGAGGTCGGTGTTTGCTCCGAACTTTGCTCCCGGAGCGAGGATGACAGTCCAGGCCTAGCCGCTGCTCACCTGCCCTCTGTGTCCTGCCGGAGGAGCCAGGGCATCCCCCTGCCCTGCAAGATGCACTGCCAGCACCGGGAAATCCCGGGGGCTAGTGTCTTCGGCACAGCTGCATGGGGGGTGAAGTCGGCGCAGCAACCAAAGCACAGCATTTTACTTTTAAAACAGAAAAAAAGGATCCTACAAACATGCACCGTGGTACCGTTAATGTTGCAGGACTTGCTAATTACTTACACGTTCCTGACTTACAAGCATGTGATTTTTTTGTAGCCTTCGCTTTTCACTGGTGTTATTTTTACACTTGTTTTTTTTTTTAGGGTGACAAAGAAGAACCTCAGCTTACTGTCTGCTGCCAATTAGTTGTTTAGTCCTTGACCCACAGTTGAAAGGCTTGTGTGACTTAGAAAGTCCCACAAACATTGCCAGAGGAACCTCGACAGCTTCTCTCTCCATACCTAGTGGGGATGTGGATTTACAAACACACTTTAAGGAGTTTAGTCTGAGGCTGAGCAGTTGGCTGTATTTAAAAGCTCTGCTCACTGCTCTGTAAATCCAAAAGATTTCATAGGTTCCTTCTCCTCAAGTTTCTGCAGAAGAGCTTGTAAATGCTCTTGGACCAAATAGCTGTGCAGTTAATGAACTGTGCATACACAGGCACTACGTCCAGCTATGAATTCACACTTAATAGTTTAACAAAGATGTCTGGCTTCATATGTTTTTCATTCTTTTTTAAATAGTGATAGGCTTGTCAATTAAATCCATCTTTAAAATAGATTTTACCAAACATATGTACGGCCCATTGACATTGATTTAATGTTATCTTTTCAACATGCTTTTCCAAGAGAAATAAGCGACCCAATAGTCCATTATAATCAGTGGATTTTAAATTTTTTTTCCAACTTCCCTAAGTACCAAACATCTGACAGGATACTGTAAAACCCTCTGGACAAATTTTTCTTTTATGGAGAGACCAATGTGAAAATTTTCAGTCTGAAATGCACATAAGGCTAGATTTTCAAAGGCATATGCTGCTGCCTCCATTTGTGGATTTCAACCCAAGGTACCCGAAGTATGATTTTTCAGGGATGCTGAGCAAACATAACTCTTAGAGACTCCAGCCAGAATTTTTCCTGTTCGTCACTGCTGCAAATCAAGCTCTGCATTGCTGAGGGGACCAGAGAGCATTTCCTGAACAGTTTTTACTTCCAATATTTCCTTACTGTGGAAATAGGCTTAAGTGATACTTGATGGCATTCAGTCACAGATGACACAGCTCATAAAACCAAAAAAGAAGCAAAACTCAGGTGGTGAAAATACACCTCAGCGCGTGAGAAAGAGAGGAGGGGGAGAGTTTGTGAGTGAAAGCTTGACTCTTTGAAAAGGAGACAGATGGTTTGCATCTACCGGCATGAATATTACAAGCTTCAGGTGTCCCAAAATGCTGTGAAAAGCAACATTAGAAATTGGTGGCAAATAATGTGTCTGAAGGTATCCAGGAAAACAATGGCTTTTGCCTCTGCTACAGGTAATTTGGGGAAACCTTCCCAGGCTTCCTTTTTAAGAAAAAACTCTTTGCTGAGTATGAGGAGCATGAAGAGAAGCTGGTTCCATTACAAAATGCTACATGTCTGAAAGTATTTTTACTGTTTATTTTCCATATTGCTGGATCATGCCCCCCTTAGCACCCCCCCAAACCTGCCCCCCTTCCATTCCTTTCTGTAACTTTTAATCAGATCCTTCATTTCCCCAAAGTAGGCAGTCCTTAATTACCTTTTACAGACACAGCAATGCAGCACAAGCTGGTCAAAACAGCTGTGGGAAAGTTTCTGCTTTGAAGGAAATATTACTGGTGAGGATAATTTTGCGGCCAAATGGAGTTTTCCTTCTTTTGTACTAACACAGTATCTTCTATCTCCTGTCAGCCAGTTTCTGTAAGTACAAGTAGGCAACATTTCTTCCTAGTCACATAGTGGTTTCTGCTGTGGCTTTCTGCATTTTCAATTTTGTGATCCAATATTCAAACATGGATATTTATTGCTAAGATTTTGAAGATCATGGTGGGAGTTTTGGTACCCAAATATCACTGAAAGGTCTCTTGTGAAATCACTGAAATTTACTAATATATGTTCTTCTATGGGATACAGCGCAAAACATTCACAAAAATAGAAGTTCACAAATCTTAATTTAGACTTTTCAAAAACTTACGACACCCAGTGACTCTCACTTGGGGCAAAGAAAATACCAAGAGTCCTACACACTTGCAAGGCAACCTACGGCTGTATTTCATCGTGGTCTTCGTCAGGGTTCCCTGATCTATTCCTAATACTGTTTTTTTAAAGTATTGCTACTAGCTGACTTGTGGCTAAATGGGCTCTTATGACGGTTCATTCTAGTTAGCCTTGGAAACCTGTTTGACCTGAGCTCAACCACCAAGCTCGAGGTGGCATTGGCTTGTATTTGCTGCATTATGAATCTGGCCCAGAAGACATGCAGAGCATGTTTGTAAGCATTTTCCCAGCAAACAATGCAAGGTGTGATTGTCCTCTCATGCCGGCTTTCCTGTGGTGTAAGTCTGTTTACTTGCATGGGGTTATTTGTCATTTACATGGCTACAAGAGAGTATATTGCAAGACCCTAAGGGTTAAGGGTTCCTGAGAGAACGCAGAATAAACTGCTTACATTGAATCACAGGAATGCAATTGCTGTGCTAACGTTTGCAAAGCATAATTTCTTAGCAAAACTGATTTTTTCTGTCTATGAAATAATTTCCTATAACAGAACTGTGATATGTAAAGAAATGTATTTCATAATTTGTGTTTATTAAAATGTTCTTTTCACATTTCTTTTATGTTTTTGTTATTAGATCTTTTATTGGATGTTAATGGATGTTATTCAGCTCTCAAGGGATCTTGGACATTTTCTCAAGTAACTTATTGAAATTTCTGAATTCTGCAGATCCTGTTTTGTTCTCATGATGCTCACTTCTTATTGTTCTTTTCCACTTTTTATCATGTAGCATCGTAAGTACATTAAATTAGTAATGAAAAATGAAACCACAGGAGTCCACTGTATTCTAGATAATGACTGATACGTCTTCTCACTTGTCTGTGTTACATTATAGTGTCATAACTTTCCTTTATATCCAATAATATTTTTCATTATTGCACCATCCACAGCATGGAACTGTAGGGGTTTGTTCAGATTCTAACAATATTTTCCTTAAGTAAATCCATATCTAATAACAGCATTTATTTTCTTTCTTTTTTTTACTGTGTAGTGGAGGGTAACGCACTGATTTCTCTTAGACCTCATATTGGTTTTACAGGTGCTCAAAGATGTCATCAACAGATATTAAAGAAGATACATCAGAAAATAGAAGAGGCCAAGGTGCAGTGCCGCTCGGGGGCTACAAAAGCTTTAGCTCTGTGCCTTGGTGTCAAGGGGATTAAATGTGAATTTGACAGTAAAGAATAGATCGGGGGGTCAGTGGCTTTGAGCCGAGATCCTCCCCAGGTGAGCGTGTGGAGGCTGCCCAGGTGACAGGAACAGCCACCTCCCATCCAGTGCAATCAGCTGCTGTAGTTAAGGCAGAACCTGCAGCTAGTTAGCAGCTTTTTTCCCCCCTCCCTTTCCTTTTATTTCCCTTTCCCTTCCATTCAGGTCTGCTTATTGGTTTGTTTGTGCCTTGGTGCGGGATTGTCGCTTCCTTCTCCTTGGTGGTGCCCCTGCTTGCCTGGGCTACCTTTGCTTTGGTGGCTTGCAGCAGAACCGAGCTGAACTCTGCAGCAGAGCTCTGTGGTGGCTTGAGGGTGCACTTGTAACCTGAATGCATCATTTCTGGAAGCAAACATGGTCTGTGTTATTGTCTGTCTGGAGAGACTCTTGCAGTTACTGGAGAGGACAGGAGTCCATAAACTGTTCAGAGCCCTTAAAGTCTCAGGGGCTCCTTCCTGTCCCACAGCTGCGCGTTGAAAGATGCTGTGGCGGAGTACAGGGATGTCCTTCAGAGGTGGGCGTGCTGGGGCTTCAAAGCCACGTGGTAAGTAACTTTAATTTCTTGTATTGAGTGACTGTATTGGGTGTTCCTGTGCAGATCATGTGTGAAGGCTGTGTGTTTCCTCCCGTAGGGAAATATAAAATGTGTGTGCAGGGAACCTCCTGCCTTCCCCAAAATGGAGCTATGGAAAGGACGAATTTCTTTGAGAACTAAAACTGCATTCAGTGGTTGCAGTAACTAAAAGAAATCACTTGCTTAACATATTCACTGTCAAATGTTTTTATTTTTGGTAATCTCCATTCCTCTTTAACTGAATTTTATATCATGAAGTGGAAAACTCTGGAACTGCTTTTAAAGGTGTTTCTGTGGCCCAGCAATACAGGTTGTCCCTTCAGGGATTCCTTGTTCCCTGGGGCCTATCTCTTGCCCCTGTGGGGATATCGGGGACTCTGCCATGGAGGTAGGAGCTGTGGGATTTAATTTCTTCAAGTCTGAAAGAAACTGAACTTTGAGGTAATCACCAGGCTACTAAATAGCAGCTTTAAAAAAACCAACCCCCCATGTCCCACTTTTCACCAGAGTTTAACTGAACGGGCCCCCTCCCAACCCTACAGCAGCTCCCCACAGCAGCGTGGTGGGCTGGAGCCGGGGTGATGTGTGTGTGCTGGAGGAACCCAGTGGCCTCAGTCCCTGATCAGCAGGCTGTGCATCGGCACAAGAAGCAAACTGGGGGGACAGGAGGTCCCGTACAAAGTTTTTTGCCTTTGCTCACTGTACATTGACACGTCTTGTTTCTCCCTCCTTCTCTGCCAGTGGCTTATTTTGCAAAGGGGCAGCTCGAAGCAGAGGGCGGTTGTTGATGGTTTAAGACTTCTGCTTGTTGTGCACAGGGTGCAAGGACCCAACTGTAGTTTACATAAGTACCTGCCATTGCTTATGGTTATGTAAAGTAGGGATGAATATCTAAACCTGGGATCAAAAGCCTCCTACACATGAATGAGTCCGTTAAGGGGGAAAGAAAACAAGGCAGAGCCGTGCCAGTGAAAGCACGGATCGCTTCACATTTTGGTTTGTGGAAGAGCTGAAAATAAAGACGAACAGTGAAAACATATGGTATTTCTCAATCACCAGGTCAGTGGGGAAAGTGATCGTGGAAGAAAAGATTCCCCTCCTCGCCTCCATGCACATAGGCACAGAAAAATCCACTTAACTGCAGGAAGATGCCAGGCAGGATTTTGAGGATGGTTTTAATGAAAGAGAAGGAGGAACTATTGTTTAATGGGCAGTGACTCAAACTGCCTAAGCACACCACATGCGCTGCAGGCGGCAGCCAAAAGGACGAGTGGTCTGTTACGCCTCTCCTACGGCAGCTCGGCTCCAGTCCTGCCGGATGAATGAAAAAGATGAGTTAAATGCTCCTCCAAAAGCATTTGTATTTTTGGAATGCCTCCGCTGACTTCAGATGGTTTGGGGATCAAAACTGCTGTGCTCAGAAAAAGTCCTCGGCATGCTCGTTGCAGCAGGTGTGGGTTATCTGTTTCATCTTGGAGAGGTGGCATGGGAGACAGCCTGATGCGAGGGGCTGGCGTCTGCTCCTGCCACCGATCAGAGAGAGCGCTGCGGGATGCGTTTTTACTGCACGCAGCTATTTGTTCCCCCTCCTGCAAAGAAGGGTTGCAGGCATAGTCAGTAATAGTGACGCAAAACCTTTGCAGCAAAATGCCGTCTTTGCTCCAAGTGATGTGTGTGCCCCTGACTCTGCTCTGCAACCTGCGTAGTGGCTCCCCGCATGCCTGCGGGTGACTCTTGTATGTTTGCAGATGCAAAAAATACTGCTGTTGGTGCATTTCGTTTAAAGGGAATGAACACCTGAGTATTGCATGCAAAGGAGGAGCTGTGATCTCAAATAATTTGTTTATGACTCTATAGAGCAAAGCCGATGTAGGATGTGCTGGTGACTTCTTCTTACAGTGCTGGGTTATAGCTGAGCCTCCCCAGTGCTGGCTATGGGCCACGCAGAGCAGGTAAAATATTGGGGTAGTTCTTGTTGTGTGGTAAGCGTGTCCTTTCTCACTGCTGTCCTCCCTGACCGGCTACCTTCGCTCTCCAACCTGACTTACACATCCGTCTCCTCTTTGAGTTGCCATCCTGTGCAAACTCCCCAAGAAGCACTTTTCTTCCCGTCCCTCCCCTGAGGAGCTTCACCTCCTAACGCCGATGGAGACTTTAGCTGTGAGAAAGCTAGGATTTCTGTACGTTTGCTGCGAGGGCCAGAAGCCATCCAGATTACTAAACTTTCTAATACAGCCTCTCTAATAGCATTTATACACAGTAAAATTCCTTATTACAAATGAGGATTTTAATTCTAAGCTTAGCTTGATAGAATGTAATTTAAAGCCATTTAGGATGGCTTAGCCTTCAAAGCAAACTCAAGATTGTTTAATTAGTCATGCAAGCCACTGAACGCTACCCATAACACAAGACAACTAAAGTATTTATTAGTTTTAGAGCTAAGTTAAGCCTTGCTCGTTCTAAATTTTCAATAAAGTGCATCAAGTGTTAAGCACATCTTGCTTTTTCCTAATCTTCCAATGCTCAGTAAATTTTATTTGTGAATAAAAGCATAGCCCAAGTGTTGCAAAACATAGAACGAAACCCAAATTGAATCAGTTCTTGTATGCATTAGAGGAAATAGTGGCAGTAGCAGTGCTTGGGATGTTCCAAAATTTTCTTGTTTATTTTTTTTTCTAAACTGTCTTCAAAATAAATGCAAACCAGCCCAGACTTTGTTTTTTGGCTTCTTAATGTCTTTTTTCCATTTCCTAAACTTACTGAAATAAGGTGCGCTAAGAAACAAAGTCCCATAACTAGCCCCATAGAAGCTGCAAAATGCAGCAAGGAAGTAGTGAATAAATTGGAGTGGTACAGAAAGAAAGTGGTCTCTCTCCATGGTTTCTTTTAAGAGGGGCTGGCACAGGCAATGCCAGAGTTTCAGGGTTTAAAATGGAACCATTTCTGATGGAGCCAATACTTAGAGAGTTCAGGGTTGTGGAGTTTCCTATTGCTTGTTTGTGTTATTTGGATCCATGAATGTCTGACCGGGATCAGGAGTATTGCCCAGAGCTGGGTTATCCGCAGTTTATAGAAGCAACATCCCATCCCTGTGGGGACTGGGACACAAAATGGTTTGTACATTAAGAAAGGTTGGTGTTGGTTTCAATCTAGGGTTTCAGTAACCTGCGGTGGGGCACTGTCTGGAGAGTTGTCCGGGATTTGTTATGAGGACAGAAGTTCTTAACCATGACTCCAGGACTGACCAGCCCTAAAATATCTCCCAGACAGAAGCCTCTCCCCAATAGCAATGTTTTGTGTCTAGATGTGAAGCTGGATATCCATTGATATGATACAGGCAAATGGAAAAAGACCAGGGAAAGAAGACTGAGAACTAGTGTGAGTGCATGTATCTCTAGGCAAGCTCACAGTCTTCAGTAATGACTCTTCATGCAAAACTGAGATTATTAGATGGGTTTAGACCCATCAGAAGGGTTTGACTCTTCTGCCTCCATGGACTCTTAACCTTGTAGGAGAGCATGTAATGCTTGTGTGGTGCTAGGAATACAAAGGGTTGTAGCTCGAGTTGTGCCGAAGTAGGATTTAGCCATTGTATGTCTGATCTGTAAAATGCTTGATTTGCTGCCTGAGAGCTTGAATCTGGGCCATAGTATGTCTCTGCACTCGCTTTTGTAGAGAGAAATCTTCTCAGCAGTACTGGGGACAGGGTTTCACCCACATGACCTCTCTTCTGGGCTGCCTCAAATTAACTGGTGAGCTGAAATTGTTGCTGTAATGCTTTTCAAATATTCTGCAACTCGTGGGGGGGGAAAAAAAGAGGGTTCCTTGTCTTACTCACTGCTTTTGATTCTCTTCAATACCTCAGATATTTTCTTGGTCACAGCAGTCAGCTTTTTACAGGTGAATTGTTTTCTGGATTCTGTTGATGTTTACGATGAATTATGTTCCCACCACCAGTAACAACAGCAGGAAATGCATTACTTTCCTCCATGAAAATCAAGCCTAAAATAACAAATATCCCATAACAAATTAGCTGCATCATTGAGAGTGGATTTATGTAGCTGTTGTTGGAAGCAGTATTTTTGCTTTTATGACTTTTCTTCAGGATAGTGATAAAATGGGACCGTTAGACAACTGTTGCGGGTATTTGATCCCTGCTTTCACAACCATCCTACTCTAATTCCTCCTCTTTCTGTAGTAAAAAACCTTTCTTATTAGTCTATGGAAAGAGGGAGTATAAAAGGGCTGTTGTAGAAGAAACTAATGTTATATAAAGAACAATTCACCTATGGGAAGAAATGAGCGCAGACTATTTTCAGAAACAACATGCCTGTGACACACGTGCAGAACATACGGACAAGACATTTGGCTTGCTGGGCTGTTTGTGCTGGCTTGTTCTGGTCAGGATTTGGGCACTACCAAAAGCTTGGGGTTGTTGCTGACTTTGGGGGCACGCAGGACATGCCTGCACTTCTTTGGGGGCTTTTAGAGCCTTTGGGTTGTGAAATAATCCCCGATTGAAGCAAGACCTTGCTGGTAAGGTTGCCCGAGGTTCTGGCAGCCCAGAATACCTGCCCATGGAGCATCCTGCCCAAGAAAAGAGGGCTCTGCTGGGGCCGTGCCTGTGACTGGGCAGTTTGCTCAAACCTGTGACTTCTCATGGAAGTGTCCGGACCTGATGAGGTGGAGTTTTCCGACACAAGTGTTCGGAAAATCCACCGTTGTCTCTGCCTTGGAGGGATAACTGCAAAACAAAGGCTTGGGAGGCTGTTGGGTATCTTTTGATAAGATGCTCCTATATACGGACAAAATGTTACAACTCTATTGCTTGTTGATTTCCTGTCATGTGAAATGTTAGTTTCTGTGGTGAATGAGAGAAACTCTTACACATTATCAGTCTTTAAGTTACTCTGCCCTAAGGCTTTGGTAATTTAACTTCATCCCCTTTCAAAGTTGTTTTTTTTTTTTTCTTGTTTTTTAAACTTGAAACTTAAGGGGGGGAAAAAAAAACCCCAAAGCTTTCCAAATCTGCCCCCACTCCCTCAGGTGATGCTCTTCTGAAGTGTAAATGCTCAATTATGCAAAGATAAGAACATGAGAAACTTTGGAAAGCAAAAAAAGGTTACCTTGATTAATGAGTAAAGCTGTGTTAATAATGGATTTTTAGTCTCGTGGCCAAACCAAGGAAGGGATGGGGGAAGGGAAATAATCTAATCTAACTGGAAGTAGCACTTGCATAAAGCCAGAAGTAACACCAGGGACAGAAAAGAAATGCAGGTGGCTGGGAATCCTCCTCATTTCCAAAGCCTCTCCCATCTTTCCTGTGGCAAGAGGGATTCAGTGATAACAGACGTGTGCAAGGACGAGGTCCTATCCTCTCGGAATAGGAGGCTGGATAGGGACGTTATCCTTTCCTGCCAGGAGAGGTGGACGAGATCAGGGCTGCTCTGCCTCTAGGATCTGCAGCCAGATTCTGTACCAAATACCATGCACAATGTTAGGCTGAGCTGTGCCTGTGTCGCCCCAGACAAGGCACGCTGCAGGCTGCATTTTGCCCAGTGGAGGTGCTAAAAGGGAGTGTTTTGGAAGATGTTATTTAGGGGAGAAAAGATGTGAGGAAGAGGTAACTTGGTCTTTCTAATTTTGGCTCTTCTGTGCCATCCACCACATTTTAAAAGCATGCATGTGTAGGCATGCCCCAGGGTATCCTTACGTATAGAAACTTGTATGTGTAAAAAATTAAATGTAGCCACCTTGACAACTTCTGACTGCCTCTGAGGCTGCTAGGTTAATCTAAGTATTTATTTTTAAGCACTTTTTCCTAATCAGGTTTTTTCACTTTAAGTAGCATGATCTAAACTCTGCTATCAACTAGATACTAGAATTAAACATACTTTTCAATATAGTATTACCTGAAAGTTGCTAGATAAGCCTGGTAGGTAAGATGATCTCAGTCATGAAAAGCAATAATTTCTTTAGAGCAAGCTCGGTTACGGAGTTTTTGTAGTTTAGAGAACACAAATCATGCTCTCAACATGCAGGTATGAGATACTTCGAGAGTCTGGTATTTGAGCTAGTACCATTTATCATGCTGTCAGCTTCAGGTCTGAGCAGATTAAGTGTGTGGTATAATGCTGGGCCATTAAGGCTGAAGAAGTCTCCTTCCAGGACTGCAACAAGAATTTATATGTTGCTGGTGCTAAGTGTCTCCTCCCTCCCTGACTACACTTTACGGATGGTTTTACTGTTTGCAGTGATTCTCTTCCTTGCTCCTCCTTCTGCCTTTCCGTGTTTCTCTTCAGATTATCTCTTTTTGTTTGATTACATTGCAGAGCGTGCAAGCATCTCCTGTTATTTGTCTCTGTCTTAAAACTGATGTCCTGCATAACTTCGTTTTTTGATATAGTTTATGTCCCGCATAGGTTATGTTTTGTTTGCTAGATGTCACTGGTGAAGGAGCTTAATTGCAGAAATACCATGATGCTCCTTTTTGAACCGCAAGTATCTGCAAGTGCCTGGCTCTTTCTGGGCAACTGTTTATTAACTCATTATCAGCATGGTGGTGTTTGTTTTTTTTTTTTTTAAAAACATTTTCTATTTAATTAAAATGAACATAACATTTTCTAAGCTTTAGAAAACTGTATCCACTATCCTTATGTAAAGTCATCCATACTACGGAGGCCTGTATTAAGGATACCTTGTTTGTGTCCAGTTCAGCCACTGAAGCCTAACAACATTCAATTTAATACATGAGCTGTTCGAAATGCCATGCGCCTCATTTGATGCGTGCCTGCTGCAGACCCCACCATCCTGCAGCCTGTTCTTTGTTCTGTGGGATCCCGGTCACTGGCTTTGCAGGTTTGAAATCCCTTAAGAGAGAAAATTGCCCCATGTTAGAGTTTTAATTGATTTTTAAATCAGTCTCTTGATGTGCGCAAGCTAACCGCTCACTTCTCCAGGCACAGGGCCTGATGGTTATCACTTACTCAATTACATATCAGTGAGACTACACTCAGTTATGTGAAGTTGATTTTGATTCTCAGGCCCAGAGAAACAAAGATAATTGTAACTTGTAAGCAGCCTGTTGACCATAATGCCCAGAGACTTCAGTCACAAAGATCTGTTCTGGACTGGAATTTCCTTTCGATGCTGCAGTGATGGAGACCAAGGGATTGAATCTTTCTGAAAGTGTGCTGAAAAGCGTAAGAGCTCTCCAAATACTGCAATGGCTTCATCCCCAAGTAGTTCACAATAGAGCTTAAATGCCAAAGGCTTCTGAGGATTGTTTTTGAGGTGACTTGGGAAATTTGTTGCCCTCCAAGCCTAGAGGTACTTGTGTCGGAGGTCTTGGTCTGGGCTTGGCTGAGCCCTGTGATCATCTGTTCTTTGAATTTTCCCCCTCTTCCAACAACTAACACCCCCCACCTGCCTTCAAACCCTGCACCAAAGAACCTGAAGGGCTCCATGAAATGTGGTTTAGGTTTGTTTGTGTTTGAACACTTTGTAAGCGCTTGGGCGCCTGGGACAGCTGTGCAATGGGAGCTGCCTTTCAGCGGGAAGGGCTTGAAGCCTGCTATTTATGTCTTAGCAAAACATGAATAATATATAGGTGTCAACATATTTTTATATAAGCCAAGGTACAGTGTCTTATATAGTTTCATATAAAGAGCACTCACAAAACGTTCAGTAGGGGGGACTCTAATGGGCTTTTACTGCTCTGCAAGGAAGGAACATAAAATCACAAACGAGAAGTTTTGAAATGCTTAAAAATAATTGAACTAAAGCATTGTTCAGCATTTGTTGAGTTTCAGACTGAAAAAGCAAAAGTCCCGGCACCTTGCTTTGTCTTCTGAGTTTTCTGTGAATTCAAAATAGTGCAGTACTTCTGGAAGCGTCTTTTAGTGGCAACAGAAAACTAAATTGAAATGTTACACGGAGGGAGCTTGTCTCATCAGTGCAATGGGAAAAAGTTTAGAATAAAGTAAACGTTTTAATCTATTCAAGTAATCGGAATAATGCTCAGCCCTCTGAATTAATAGGCAGGAAGTCAATCAAATTACTCTGTTAACTTTATAAACCTCAGAAAGCTGTGGCTTGAGTAGATAAAGAATGTCAGCAGAGCTTGAGTGGTGTGTTTAAAGGTGTTTAAATTTACTGCATGCAACATAGTTCACTTTCCTGGAGCAGGTTTGTCTCTTTGGAGGAGATGTAAAACTGAAGTCGTGAGTAGTAGTAATATGATGCTGTGATGCCAGTGTGGGAGCTACCTGTATTTTTATGATAATGTCTGTTGGTTAAGGCATTCTTCACTTTATTAAACTGCTGCAAGTGATCAGAGATTTAGGGTTTACATGTCATTTCACAAATACTGAGATTCCTTGAGTTACGTGATGCTACTTGTAGTCCCAAAGTGGTTGGTTATTAGCTGTAATTATTTAATGAATTAAGTGTTAGTCACCTGAAAGTATTGAAATGGAGGGTGATCAACCATAGTGTAGTGGTGAACAAGAAAGTGAATGCAATTTGTTAAGATCAATGAGCTGAAGATCTCGTAAATATCAGGTCGATGGAATTTAGCTCATTTGCCTATCTCCTCCCAGTAAGATTTTAATTTTCTGATGCCCTTTTGTCATGTCTAATAATACCTTGAAAGCAGAACTCAGGTATGGCCTGACTGGGAAAGCGAAGCAGTACTATTGATTTCTCTCTTCTCTTGAGCACTAGGGTGTGTTTCTGGCAACCTGAGGCGTTTGAGTAACTTTCAGCATCTGAACAGATAGCTAAGGCCAGGGGTTGGGTTTGCCCTTGAGCCCTCTTTTGACCTTGCAAGACCAAGCCCTTAGTACAAGCTTTTAAATAAAGCTGGCAAAAGCTAATTTCTTGGACCTTTGCAGTACATATAGGCTCAGGACGGAGGTCAGGCTACAGTACATGTACGCTCAGGATGGAGAGGTTTAGCAGCAGAGCAGGTAAGTCTTCTGCTGCATGGGCTGAAATAGGTGACCCTGCTGTTACCTGCCTACCCTCGGTCCCACTGGTGTCTGGCAGGCATGGGGTGAAAATGCATAAATGTAAAGAATAAGCCAAACTGAACGTAATGCATGAAAATTCACGTGCCAACTGTATGTTTAGGAGCATCACGGTTTCCAATTAAAAGGTGAGGTCGGGATGGGGTTCTGTGGGTTTGCCTTTAGATTTTATCTACAGACAAACTATCTGAAAAACATTAGAGGCTTTGTAGCTAATCTATGAATAAGTGTTCCCCCCAAATCTTTTGGGTTCGAAGACTCTGTCTCTAAGGATGACTTATGCTATTCAACTTTTGGTTCTCTAAGGTATGATAATGTTTTTTTATATTATCATACAACTTTTATATTATCATACAACTTCTAAAGAAAATGCATTTTTTTCAGGAATAACTTTTAGATAGCAGTGAATGCTAACTTACTAAATATTAGCCCACAAAACTGTTAATAAGTTAACTGCTTGGTCATGAAGTCCTTGCTCATGTATTGTCTTCTGGATTCCAATGGTAGCAACAAGAGGTATTCAGGCTTTTTATAACCACGTTGCATGTAGCGATTTGTCAAGCAAGCCAGAACTGAAAGTGTAGTCAAAATGGACTTTTGCTGTCTGAAATACCGAGGAAGACCTCAGTGAACTGGGTGCCTCTTGAAGAAGAAATACCTGGGTACCACGAATGCAACAGAAGCACTATCTTAATGTTGGCTAAGTGGGAGGAAAATCTATATTGCTACATTCACCAGATGGGTGCCAGCCAAGTTTGAAAAGTTCTGTCTCGTACCATGCAGTTTCTTTTCTATAGTGAATTTTCCCCATAACTCTTCATGCAGTGCCACTTGACATCTTACAGATTTCATCCTGTATTTATTAATTCAGGGTACTTTAAGACACATTTATCCTGGGCTTGTACTCTGATCCATATCTAGTAAACTGACTATAGGCTTGCACGGCTTCAAGCACGTGAGTGGATCCAGTTACAGGACTTCAAACTATTCTTGATTAGATCTAGGCTAATTTCACTCTTGATTAACTGTAGACAGTAAAAACAAAAAGGCTTTGTAAAGTAAATATTGAGCAGTGCTACTGTGCAGAGGTATGAACCCCTGAGATGTAAAAAAAGCAGTGTTGCACTTTTTCTTTACCTGGGGCTGTTTAGTCCATTTGCCCTTGCTTGGGGTTGGAGGTAATGTTCCCCTAGAGCTTTACACCAGCAAGGTGGGTTAGAGCAACCACATACCAGCGTGAGCTAATGCTGGTCTGGAGCAGGAAATGGTGGGGTCAAATGGTGCTGGGATGCAGGACAAGAGAAGGAGGGGGTGACTTAGCACATGTGACACCCCTCGTCCAGCAAGGAAAAAAGAATAAATATTGGTTCAGATCCTGGAAGAAGTCTTCCTCCAATGCAGTTAGCTCAGGATTGCTTATCTCTTGAGGTTTGCTGTTTTCCTGCAACTGAGAATCATAGAATCATAGAATCA
>NW_009215230.1:0-6869 GCF_000690835.1 Fulmarus glacialis
CAACCTTAATGATTCTATGATTCTTCCCTCACATGGACCTCCTTATTAAAATCATATGTTCAAAATTATAGCGCAAAGAAATTATGTGGTCATTGTGTAAGACAACTAGTGGAAAAAACTTTTTTTTTTTTTTTTATTTGATCTTACAAGTGAGCAACAGCAGGAGAACTGCAAGGAAGAAAACCAAATGAGCGGCTAGAGAAGCCAACAAACCAGCAGTCAAGCCAGGAAGGAAAAGAATCTTTTTCCTGGTACTAAGTCATTCCCCTATTAGAAAAAAGGCTACAACTGAATTACCCATGCAGACCTGGCACAGACCAGCCACAAACCCTCTGTACTTACCATTAGAGGTGTCCGTATATGAGATGCCTCCTTTGGAATGCTTTTGTGACAGGCTGTTAAGCTACCTTCAGTACCCCCATGGTGGGGTGTGAGGCAGGCTGGCTGCCTGATACCTCTGCCTAATCAGTCAGGCTAGCTCTTGAAGTGCAAAAGCTGGGAGGACAAATGACAAGTTATCTAGAAAGTGAGTAACACAGCTAAACTTACGCTAGCTCCTCTGCCATCACAGAAAAGGCAACAGAACAAAAGCACTCTAAATTCAACCACTTGCTTTGAATCAATCCCGGATATACTCAAAATGCCAAACAAGGTAACAGAATGAGACACAGGGAAAGATGACATCAATATCAATAAAAAAAAATTATTGCCTATGATTAAGTGGAGGGAATTCACTGTATCACACATCCTAGAGCAATGGCAGCTCATCTTTCATTTCAGATCTGGTTCTGAACTGTGCTGAAACCACATTGCTTGCTCAAGAACCAGGAGATGCACACCTACTAGCTCTCCTTTACTTCTTTAAAAATATGCTTAGTACCACCACTACTACAGCTCCATTTAGGACAACCCACCTTAGCAATAACACCTCTCCTCCCTCCCCTTCTGCGTCCCTTAAACTATGTACCTCCTTTAAAATATGCGTATACATACATATATGAGCCACACTGCCAAATAACTTTTTTGCCCCCCGCTTTGTGAAAGTAAAATATGAGAAAGAAACTGGCCACTGGATGTAAGTTTGCACAGGCAAAATTCTCTGGAATATATCCCAAGCTGACAACACCCTGCTATAGCCCACCTGCTATACCATTCTTGGTATGCCATAGGCCACCAGCAGTGCTAAGCGAGGCAGCAACAACCTAGAGATCTGTGGGGAAATGCAAAACTTCCTTCTCCTCATGAACTCAATCGCTATTGGAACCCAGTCGGACTTGCTGAGGCGAAGGTCATTAACTCACTGTGAAGAATGCATCTTAGCTATCTAACCACAACCGCCTAAACTGCTTTCTCTCCCACCAAATTGTCTTAATCTTAAATTATGTTTTTAACTATCTGGGCTAGAGTCCCGAAGTCAGACTGGCAGAACAAAAATAAAACTGCTGAAGCATACTCTTTTAACACAGACCAAACTGAGTAATTGCTAATCACAAAAAAGGAAAACAGTGATGTGGTAGGGTGCAAGCTGCTCAGGAAACATTGAACCTCAGTGCTTGTTAGTGTATTTAGCTGAGATCATCACCATAATGCACTGCTTAAGTGCCAGGCATCTTCAAATGGCTTTGTGAACATGAATCAATCTCTAGAAGGACATTAGTTAACATTAACTATTCAGATGTCAAACTTAGCCTCTTGAAAGACAACATATTTAAACATATTTAAACAACACATTTCCAAGTGGCACATTCAGCTCATAAGCTACTTTAGTGGAGTTTTTCACTTCATACACTAATACAAACTGAGCTGTTTGATACTACAGCTGCCAGAGCATAGTTTTGGATAGGTAAACTACTGTCATCAAAAGTTATGTTTTAGAAATGTTTAATTAGGCTATAATATTGCCCTACTTTATGTTATTGCTCTTCTTTATAGGCTGAAACATTAAATCAGCATTTCAGCCATACCACTGTAAAAAACCCCCAACATATTAAAATATTGTATTTTAGTCTGGGAAACAGATCTCTTGCTTAAAAGTATTTTAGAGAGTGCAAACATTTTAAAATGAATTCCTGCTCTATATCCTAGGGCATTTGCATTGTATATTAACAGACATAATTCATTATAACCCCAAATCTTTTAGATTACAAAGAAGCTTAAAGAATCACCTAGTTCAGGTGTAAGTGAAGTAGTGGAGGTTCTCTCCTCATGACACTTGGTGTAAAAAGCCCTTGAGTATAAATGAAATGAACATGTGGGAGGACTGGGAGAAAAGAGAGGCCCAGAAAACAGATTAAGGCTTGCTGAGGTCACATCTTCATAAACTATCAGAATCAGGACAATAAGGAGGAAATTTAGTCTAAACTATAATGTCTCTGGTGTTAATAGCTGCACAGTATTCCCTTGTAGCTTGTTCCATTACTTATCTAGTCTCTAGCTTTGTTGTTGTCATTGTTATTTGATATACATTTTCTCTTTTGTATCGTAAATCCACTATTTGTTTTGTCCTTGCTGATTACGAGAACTGAATAAAGTAGTTTTTACACCAGACCTTGAGGTTCCTGAAGGCAGTTAGATCTTTTCTATCACTTTATTCCACCCTGACCATAAGTAATTGTCTTAATTTTTCCTTGAGGGTCTTATTTTCCCAAGTGTATTATCACTCCCTCCAGAAATATGTCTGTATCACAGAATAGTGACATACAAAGATGAAAATAATGATTTCTCAGAACTAACAATAACAATAAAAAGCAGGCAAAAACCTTCAGCTGAAATTTCTCTGTTGGACTATGACTGTATTTGAAAAAGGAGCTAAGCTAACCTGCTTAGTAATTCTCTCCTATTACTCCCATTGCAGACTCTTAACACTTTCAGACAGGAAAAATGAAAGTCATCTCAGACAAGACATTTCTTTGCTTCTGCATTTAAGTTTAAAATTTAGGATTATTGCTTGGCTGGTTTTTTACAAAGCATTATCCCAGTCATGTCTCAAGAGACATTGCATAAGAGCCAAGTGTATTAGCCTTCCTTCTTTTAAAATAAACTGGTTCATAACACAAGCTAAACAATACAAATTCAAGCATTCTTCAATTCTCTCTTGACTGAATCTGATCAGCTGTGACATCTGTATGTACAGGTTATTTGCACCTATTTAAAAATTCTAAAGTAATACAACTGAAAAAGAAAAGTGTTTCCCAATCTGCTGTGACAAGTTACAGGAATAACATTTCCAAACAAGAAACAATTGAGATTTCAAATACTTTTCCGGAGAAATAGTTAAATTTCTCCATCACCAATAGGACAGATTAGAAATGTTGGTTTCAAAATCACTAAGGCAAAAGAAGCACTAGATTGGCTTTATGAGAAAATATACATCATCCCCTTCCCATTTAAACTTGAGAAAAGCAGTAGAAACTTTTCTTATGGTAGATTAAAATTCAGCAGCAAGAAATTTTCCCCAGCAAGGAATTAAAGAGAGTCTGAACTGAAGCCACTCTAAACCTCTGTGGTTTTGGTTTTTTGTTGGTTTGGTTTTTTTTTTAAACTGGATCCCAACCTGGTTCATTATTCAGAAATTTCTGTTAAGCCCGAACTGGCACATACATAGAAAGTGCGTTGCTCTTGGCAGCTCAGAGTAACGCAACCTCCCTGTCCCCAGTTGGGACTTGTTGAGCACGAGGAACTAAAACCTGGTCGGTGCAAATCTTCCTGCTCCTGCTGGAGGTAACTTGCAGCCAAACAGCTCCGCACACGTGGTGGCAGGTCATAGCTCTGATTTCTGTTTCTCCCACAGAGAACCACTCTATTTTTACTACATAAATCACCTGCAAGTTGTACCATGCTGGTAACCTGGGTAGTATCTCTCACTGCATTGATGTGTGTGCATATATCTGGCAGGGCACACAGACTTATCAAGAGTGGGGTAAAAGAGCTTTACTTCTCTTTTCTTATGAGTTTCTGTCTCTCACTGCCCAAACATAGCATTGGCACCATTCCCGCTCCCACCGCCACAGTGCAATTCTCCTCTGGCTCTCCCGTCCCACCAGGCAGAGCTGGGGGAGCGAGGGAGCTGGCGAGAAACTGGGGCTCAGTGGGAGGACAGTAAATGGTGCCTCGGTTCTAGCAGAGAAGGTGGCACCAGAGGCAGCGCCTCTCCCACCGCTGCAGCCCCTCATGGACCTCCTGCAGGACACTGACTACTCCTGTTTTCACAACAGCCTGTGCTAAAACCGAACCAGATTATCCTCAGTCAGCAGATGAGCTCAAACTGGAACCAATTCAAAATGGACTCAGCTGATTTCTCCTTGTGTTATCTATTTATTCATTTATTTTAGGGAAGGCCAGCACTTCTCCACACAATATAAGGGGTTTCACTGTTCTTCAGTAGATTTAGCAGGAAGCTAAAGCTTACAAACGACTTTTTTTTTTCCTTCTCATGCTTGAAAGACAAGAGGGAAATTTCTTTGAAAGTAAAATCAGCACAGTCAAGGTTTTTAAGATGCAAGTTCAAACTATCAGAGATTTTTGACAGTGGAGGTGGGAGCCCAGCTGAAGCTGTACGCCCTCACCGTGCTCCAGCGCAGGCCCAAAGCAAGCGGCTCCGCTGTCTGAGCAGAGGTGGGATTTCTGTCACCTCCCAGAAGGACAGTGCAGACACGCAGTTTGGGACATAAAGCCACATGGGTGACGGCGTGTCTCTGCACTGTAGCCCTGCCGTGGTGCCTGGCCTGGCACCCCCGGAGCTGGGCAGCTGGCTCTCTGCTCGCAGGCAACAGACCTTGCTCCTGTCATGCTGACAGTTCGGACCCCAGTCAATGGTTTTGGTGCTTAAACATGTAATTAGCCACAGTTTCTTTGTGTTTTCATAAAGGCTTTAAGTCTCAAAGCTTAAGTTTTCACAGCTACCCACACGAAAGTACCCCAATTACGTGCCAAACTTATTTCTATAAAATCTGCAAGAGAATCTGCTTTACATCAAACATCCTGTTTTTGAAATCATGCCCCTTCCTTCATTGTAAAGGCACTTCCTTCTCCATCTCACGAAGTCCTGCCCCTCCATCCTACATGTGGCCTTGCAAGTAAGGCCGATTTTTAATAAATTTGTCATGGACAGAGAATACGAAAGCGAACACAAGGCTTATATTTAAAAAAGGGAGGTGGGAAAGGTGAAATTGATTATTGTCAGGGATGTTCTCAATATCAGGCAAAGCTTCAGAAGAAATTTTGAAGGAAAGTAAGTAAAAACATACTGAGGTGAACAGAGACTGGAATAAATATTGCACAGCCTTACCAAGAAGAGATTGTCTGATTCATCTAATCTTCTTTGACAAAATAACTATTGTTTCTCATGGGTGAAATGTGGTGGACTTTATCTGCACAGCAGACAGATGAGTTCTCCTGCATCTGACTTGTTTTAAGAAAAACATTTTGATATAACACTGTGTGCCAGACAGAAAATTAGTAATTCATCTGGAGAAAACGGGATTTGATACAAGAATCAGTGCGATGGATGAGATGCTGGCCACATATGGAAATGACAAAAAGGAAAGGGGAGCTATCAAGCTAAGAGTAGTACTACTGGAATTTCTCAAAAGTCAATCTCGGACTCTGGATTTTCATTAAAGATGTTGGCAGAAAATCTAGGAGAACCTCCACAAAATTTGCTGGAGCCCAAAGCTGGTGGCACCGCTGATGGTATCCTAAGTGAAGACCAGAGTGTCATAAAGGAAGGACTTTGAGACCCAGAGAAATCAGAATGGTATGACACTGAATAGTGTGAAAGATTTTGAGTAATAAAAAGGATTTCTGCTCTAATCTGGTAAGACTCACCAGTTATTAAAAAAAAAAACCAGCAGAGAAAAAGACACCTTGTGTCAATGAGCCTTCACTGTGACAAAAGTCCCAAGAAAAGCAACAGTAATCCTAAAACACAATCTGTGAGAAATTTCTAGCACAGGTGGGGAAGTATCAAAAACATGATACGAGGCGCCCGTAGTACTCAAACTGGAGTAACGCCTGCAATTCTGGTCACCCATATGCAAGATAGGGGGATTTAAATGAGAACGAAGTGCAAGGAAGGAAGGCCTCCTAAAATGATCAGCAGAAAATAGTATTGGAATGGACTGAAATGACTATGCTGATTTAATGTAGCAGGATGAAGGCTGAAATGAAATAATATAAATACATGGAGAAGGGGAAAGAACCCGAAAGAGGAGAGCTATTAAATAAAGAACAAAGTTGGCACAAAGATAAACAGGTTTAAAAAAATTCTGAATAAATTTAGGCTGGAAATTAAAAGGTTTCCAACCCTCACATGCGTGAGAAAAGCAGTAATTAGTATAAGGATGTAGTTCAATAAATCCATGAACGGGAATATATGATGTGGCTACCTGCAATGATCCAGTTCTAACCCCTCATTTTCAGTTCTGCAGTAATGCTATTTTCTGCATTTACATCATTAAGCCTAGGCCAGCTACCCTTTAATGGCCAGCTATTATGGAACTGCTGCATTATTGTTTTCTACCTTAATTTGACTAATGTTGATTTACTGAATGTACAGTAAGAAAATTTACTGACCATACAGGTATACACAAAAAACTTCTACCTTTCAAGAAATAGAAGTTACTCATTCTGCACAACACCAGAAATCCTTTTTACTTAAGACTTTGTAATTCTTTACCGGAAACTAAACTGCATTAATGATGGTGTTACACCATCGGTCAGAGCAAGCATTAAAGAACTCAGGGACAATTCAAAATATTTCAACAATCATCATGACATGGCTGTCTTAACAAACGATAATTGCTTACACTTATAAATGCACAAAATGAGAAAGTAAACTAAGGAATGTGCCCTGCACTCTTACAAACACT
>NW_009215230.1:6900-10939 GCF_000690835.1 Fulmarus glacialis
ATTACAAATATTGCATTGTTACTTTTTCTCCTTTCCCAGCTTCAACTACTTTCGTCACATGCTCATCTTTGAAACTGCCAATATGTAAAGATTTCCTATTTTTAGAAATCTTTGTTGTGCTCTCAGCTGAAGTGGCTGGAATTTCACGTAAACACTACAATACCCCTTAGCCTTTTGCAACAAATCCCACACCTCCTCTGCAATGCCACTACCGTAGAGATGGACCAAAAATAGCATCATCTTCAGTAAGTTTTGCTCATCAGCTATGGAGCAGGATATATCAACTTGGACTGAACTGATTCAGGCTCTTTTTGCTAGCACAAGAATCATACCACACAACTCAGTTTCCTTGAGCATACGGTAGGGTTAATAATTCCTTTCTTCCTCTAAGAGTGTTTGTTTAGATGCTCTACTATATATCACTTTTCATGATAAATCTAACAGTATGTTAGAACCAACTTTGCCCTGGGCACCCATAATTCAATTCAGCCTTGACGGGAGGAGGAACACTCAGCTATTCTAACAAATAGACTCTCCATTGCTCCAGCAAGATGGTGTAAAAGTCAACTCCATATTAGACTCCCACCAATAGAAAATGAACAGGCTTTAGAAATGAGGCACAATAGTTTTTATTATTAAACGGATTACTCAGTAATACTGAAAAAATGACAGAGATTTTCCTATTAAAGGGATTACCTCTCTGATAAATCACTATAGAAAGTCTTAATAGTCACCTCTCATTTAAATACCAGATTTTGAAAGTCAGTCCTTTATTTTTTAAAGTAAATCTCTAAGTTAGATAAATGCAGGGAAATGTTAACCCCAGCCATGCACCGCATAATGATGGACGCTGCCACATCTAGCGCTGAATTTACCAGAAACAAGATTCTTTAATCGTGCTGTGAATATATTGTTCATTGCCTAAAACCTCCACCTTCCGCCCCTAACAATGTTGCTGCTGAGGGTCGTTACAGGTCTCCAATTGCCCTGAAACTCTTGTCAACCTAAGCTGGGAGTTACCCAAATTTCACCTTATAAAGCCAGAATCGGGAAACTTGTTTTTTAACAGAGCGTAAAAGAACACCTGCTTAATCTGAACTTTTCCAGAAGAGCTACGAGGTGAGCAAACTAACTCTGATCCAAAGCCAGAACTAAGCGGAGTACTCCAATGCATGCCTATGTGATAAATCTCCTTATTCTATTATACACCCACATCTCCATGAGAAGTATTTTAGCTATGATAGGTTTATTGGTGAGACAAAAAAAACCCCACCACAACAAACGACTATTTATATCACAAGAGAAGTTTCTTTATTGTTTTGAAATATCCTCTAGGCTGTCTTTGATTATGAATGGTTCTGATCCCCATTTTGCATGAGTCATGGCAGAGATGTTCTATTAGTATGCCTGCAGTTTGGTACACTTTGTTGATAATAATGAGCCAGGCATTAATGACTCCAGCTTCACCATTATGACACAAAATAATGAATGTGAGTGTATGTGTGCACGCCTTTCTCTTTCGTTACTGACTTCTCAAAGTGGTATCTTCCAACCTGCACTAATAGAGCTGTCAGAGGTCTAATATGCAAGCAGAGGAAGAGCTGTGAGACAATTTTATTAGACCAACTGGTATTTGTCAAAGATTAACAACCAACTTCCAGTCTTAAGGAAGAGCTTACACACTTGAGAGTATTTCCTTTCTGCTTCTGATACAATCAGAAAAATGTGGCAAGCTTTTTGCTAAAAGCTTATTATTTTGTAAAAAACTTTTTCCCCCATTGTATCCATTAGCCTAAAAAAAATTTACTTCTTCTAACAAACTTTGCCTCTTTCAGAATAACATCTATAAAGTAGCATCTTACCTGTGGGGAATACTATAAAACCAAATAGCTGCCAACATCCTGGAATGAGCCCTCCCTGGACTTGACTGAGAAGAGCTAGAGTCTCTTCAGAGAGAGATGGAGAACTGGCTGTGCTTGACCTTTCTTCAGTTTTTTCTATTTTCAAATAGATGCACATGACCAAATACTGTTCAAAAGCTAAACATTTACCAGTGCATTTTACTTAATTGTATTAATCCTATCAGGATGCATAGAAAGGGAAGTAAGCTCTCAGAGGACTTAACGAAGTTCAAGGTTAGCAAGAGGTCCTTCCCCAAAAACGACATACGGGTCACACAATTTAAAACAAACTGCAAACACCCCAGAACACAAACTTCCTGACAGACCATGACAGCTCCCTTTCAATGAGATTAAACGAAAGTGAAGCAGGGATGCAGAATGCAATGATAATCTCTACCCCCTAAGAATAGCAGTATTAATCTATTCATAGTACCAGAAGACATAGGTAAAAGCACAGAGGAATTTGCAGTGACCCTTATTTCCATGATAAATAAGGCCTCGCCATCAGTACCTTGAGACACTGGATCTCTACTGCACTGTGCCCATTTCCACAGGAGGAACCCGCTGGCAGGGTTCCTAACACTCTTCCCAAGCCTCTGTGCTTGGGCTGGAATCTCCTCTTCTCCTGAGAGGTTTATAGCAATTACGTTTTAGCATGAATATCATCTAAAGCCAAGTGCAGAAGAACCCACAGGCTCTTGAATCACATTAGTAGCAGTACCAGCAACTTTGCAAGTGCTCTGAAGGCACAGAACAAGTAACAGGTAATGTTTTGTGACAGTTGTGGTACCTATCACAGCCAAAATAACAAGCCTCTCAGTTACGTGCAGGTAAAACTCCATTAGATCCTACACATGCAGAGGAGGTAACTAGCTGGTCTGGTTGAAAAATGCAGCACTGGCACAAGTGAGGGGTGTTTTTTATTAAAGGAGCCCAGGTACTTCCCAAGTCATGTGAGAGAGAATTCGGGCTTAGCCACTACTAATAAGCACAGGATTCAACAGGAGGAAAAAGAAACCCAGAGTGTCCAGGGCACACATTTTGTGGTATGAATTCCATGGGGGTGGATAGAGGAAGCAGTTAGAGAAAGGTGGGGTGCGTGTGTTTGGTTTTTTCTTCTTTTTAAACTTTCTTCCTCCACCTTAGAAAATAGTTATTTGCATATTTACTGGATACAAGCTATTCTTATGACTCAAACCCTCTCGCTTAAGAAATGGAAAAAAATAATTACACTGCTTTTCTAGCAGGCACAACAGAATTATTCACAGAAAAAGATAAGAGTATTGCTTGACACAGCAGAAAGAAGCACCACATGGCACATGTGGGCATTTCTGGTCAGGGACCTGAAACATCAAAACAAACCATTTTAATGATAAAAAGACGCAAGGCAAAGGAAAGGTGAGAAATACTTTCTCCAGTTCTACTAGCATTAATATATCTCAAGACAGAGTATATCCTGCAAACATTTCCAGAGAAAATTTCTTCTTATTAATTTAAAGAGCTAGTATCTGAAGCCAAAGAGACTATTCACATAAAAACTTTGTTCTTGTACATATATTCTAACAGACAAGTGTCAAGAAGTCTTTGGCAACAGTGTTCAAAGAACAGTATTAATACATTGCTTTATGTGCTGGCTTTTTTCGCCTCTGCATATTCAGTTTTGATTAAGTATCTTGTAAAGGCTAAAGAAGATGAAGCACTCTTGCACAGACAACAGTCAGATATGTTGAGCCCTGCATTTATTGTAGTACTTTCGGAGGTCTTTCTTAAATGTGTGGGACTAATTGTACCAATCCAAGTCAAATTATACAGGCTTAGATTTTGGATTCACTTATTCATGAAGGAAAAAGTTTCACTAAAATTGATGCAAGGGAAGTTCCATGATCTGGTCTGCAGAGAAAGCATGAAATTATATGCAGACTCAGTAAGTGATATCCTAGTTAACACATGAAATAAGGTTAAAGAGTAACTTCTTCGTAACCCCAGCTTATGATCTGAGCAGAATTGGTCAGGATGCTATTTTCAGGGGAAGAATTACTTAAATTTTCTTTTTACTTTTCCATGAATTATTTCTTCTACTATGAAAAAAAAAAGAAAATTGTTCTAATTTTTCTTTTTTCAAAGCTTTTCACAACTTT
>NW_009215231.1:0-2554 GCF_000690835.1 Fulmarus glacialis
CGGGCATGTTGTGTCGGGGCTGAACTTGGCCTCTCTGATCCTGTACAGGCACCGGCTGCTCAACAGGCAGCTCAAGCGTTAGCTCTGCAAATAGCGTGTGGAAAATGTGGTCAAATCACTGGGTTTCTCTGCCTCAGTTCTCTTCTGCCAGGGAAAGAAAATACCCCCGTTTCCTTCGCAGCATGAGCATCTCCAGGCAGGGCTTGCAAAAAGGGCGCCTGACCATGGGTGAGTCTCTGGGCACCACTCCAATAACCTTGCTGCCAGCAAAGAAATTTATAATGGATTTTTTTCAGCCTTGTGGCAAAACCTGCAACGTTTTTAACCCCGGTTTGGGGCACCTGGCATCCAGCGTCACCAGAGGTTTGCTCCTGGGACCTGACAGAACATGCCACACATTGTAAAGATGCTGTTTTTGCAAGGAGGCTGAGCTGTTCGTTTAAGATGTGCTCTGATGCCACGGTGATAAACAAGGTTAATAAACTCCTGGCTGATACAGGAGATACCTTCGAGCTGGCTGCACAGCTGGCCTTTTCCAGGTCTCCGGAGCGGTCTCTGAACTCATCTTGCGTATGGTGCCATGGGGAGAAAGCTGCCTTCCCCCAGCGTCGCCCCAGGGAGGGATTAGCACTAGTTGAGAAACTTTGGTGGTAACATATGGGAGCCCAGGGGTAGTTTTGACTCATGGTATTCCAAACCTGAACCAGGGGAGTGGGGCGATGCCGGCACATCTGCTGGGGCAGGGCGATACCCAAAGTGTGTAGGAAATCGTGCGGTGGTGGCTCTTGCTGGGGACCCGCAGCTGGCTCCAGCCTTCCCATAGCAGCAGCTTCACCTGAGCGATGGAAAGGGCAAAGGGCAAGTGCTCAGAGTCCCACCAAATGATCCAAAGGGGGAAAAAGCGATGGAAAAGATTTTTCCCATCAAAGCACGGTGGTTACACTGGTACAAGGCAGAAGCACAGCAAATCCCAGCGTCGTGCCAGAGACCGCGGGGCTGCCACCACTCCAGGTCCGACCAAATGCACAGAGAAGCAGCCTGCGATGAAGGTGAGCTCTGGGTGGGATCTCAGGAGATCTAGTCCTGCAGAGATCTCCAATGCTCCAAGCCCCATCGCCTCCCCTGGGGTCCCGCCTGGTGTCTGACGCCCCTGGCAGGGGCTGCCCTGGGGACAGCGGGCGATGTCGGGGAGAAACAGAATTGGAGATGCTCGTGGTTCACCAAAAACCAGAATAAACAACAAAACCAGGCATGAAGCGCACTCAGCAGCAGGTCTGGAAATGCTGCTAAGTGTGTGAGCTCTTAGGCGGAGCTGCCAGCCACCCTCCGCCCGCTGGGCTGGGACCAAGAGGGCTGCGAGCAGCCCCTTCCCTGCCGGCACTCCGGGCAGCCGTGGGCACGGCGTGCGAGGTGCCGTGAAGATGGGGTCTGCCAGCAAAGGGACACCGAAGCAGACAGATGAGGGACGCCGGTGTGACCAGAGCCCGTGTGCTTTCTCAGATGTCCTTCCCCAGCCAGGGTTCACGGGAGCAAACGGCGGCCTCCCCCCAAGCCTTGCCCTGAAGGCAGGTTGTGATGAGCAGAAGGTGGCACGCAGGAGTGGACGCTGCACGTGGCACTAAGGAACTGGCTTAATCTGAAGGCAATGTTCCCTCGGGTTAGTCTTTGCATTCGGTGGGAGTCCTGCCTCCCTACCCACCTCCAGCCAGGAGCGCCTGGCTGGGCCTCGTTGGAGGAGACACGGGCCGAGATGGTTTTTTTTGGACAATCTCTGGACAGCAAAAGGGCAGGAAAGGCTCAGGTGTCCAAGCAAACCGCAGCAGCTTTGGCCTTCCAACATCACCAGCGTCTTTGTTGCAATGCATTTCTCTGCAATGCGTTTTATGCTGCAAGATCTCCGACGTTCTTCCGAACTTTATTGTCCTCAATCTGTGTGAAAACCCTGGGGGAAGGTGGTGTAAAGCCCCGTCAGGGCTCGAGCAAGCAGCGGCAAGAGGAGCTGCACCAGCCTTTGGAGGTGCACGGTGGCCTCACCCCTCGCTCCCCCCAGACCTCGCCCTCCCCTCCTGCAGCGGTGACGGGGACCTCGCCAGGGCCACGGGGACCTTCCTCGGGGCTGCTGGAGCACTGCCGAGCGCTGCAGCTCTGTTTGCGGGGGGGGATCTCGAATTTAAGATAGGGCCGCCTTTGAGTCACGGCACCGACAGTTGCTCAGGGTTCCCAGGAGAAGCTGTAGCTGGCTGGGACATCCCTGCAGCATGGAAACAGGACGGGTGTGCAACGATATTTCTGGGACAGTGAGTCCTCCAACCACACAGACTTCAGCAGAAACTGCATTTATTTGGAAAAAACCTTCCTGTAAGAGCAAAATATTCTGTAATTGTCCATTGGGGGCTTCCTAAACGAACGTTAGAGCAACGCCCTAGGGAGGGGGATGCTGCGTCAGATGGTCTATTGGTAATTTTCATGTTTCCAAAAGTCTGCTCTCGACTCGGTGCCTGGCATCCAGCCCCTTGTCCTTGCCTGGGGAAGACAGAGCTTTCCACGCACAGCT
>NW_009215231.1:2595-6425 GCF_000690835.1 Fulmarus glacialis
CCCTACAAAAAAAAAAAATATTGTAAGGGGAGTAAATAAATTCGTTTATTAGCCATGAATTCAGCCCAGCTGTCTAGGAGTTACTCATTATTTTGCTGGCAGCTTTGGCCTGGAGCCAAGTAGCCGTGCTTGGCCGTTCCCGCACCTCCCTGCGCACGTGGACTTGTTTTTAAAGTGCAGGGAACGGTGCCGGGCACTGTTTCGCTGCGGTGGTTTTTGATAGGGATGAATGTCTCGGGCTGTGCAGGCTCCTCTGCTCCTTGCTGGGATAACGAGGCCCTCGCTAGCGCGTCAGGCTGGGCTGTGAGCCGCGCAGGACCACGGCTCGCCTGGACCTCTGCTTCTGGCTGGGCGAGCAGCTTCGCTTCTCGTACCTGGGAGCTTCCAGGCCCAGCTGACACCTGGAGAAGCAGCAAAAAGAAATGTAATTTTAAATCTGTGAGGGCTTGTTTAGGAAGCTGGAACACGTGTCTTTTTTTAGGGTGCCCAGGTGCAGCACAGACACGCAGTCATGCACGGACAAGGGTCGCTCTTCCTCCGGCCGCAGCTGGCCGCCAGCCCCGCCGGCAGCGGGGGACACAGCACATCCCCGGCCGAAGGCACGTGTGCGGACCTCTGGTGCACGCCCCAGCCCAAAATCTTGTCCCCTTGTCCGGGAGCCGGCTGGCCAGGTCCTTCCCCGCCGCACCACCACGCGGGGGGAGAGCGGGGCGGGGGGGGCGAATGGGCGTTGTCTCTGCACCCACCCCGATGTCCAAATGGCGTGTGAAGGCAGGGGATGTCCTCCACCGCAGGAAACTCTGCGGACACCTGGCCTCCCTGTTAGACTCAGCTCTGCCGCCAGCGATGTTGTTACGGCTTCGTTGCTCCATCAGACGCGCCGGGGGCCTGCGGCAGCCCGGGAAAAAGGGCCCTCTCCAAACGGGAAAAATGGTCCCTCTCCGACTGTCCCTCTGCCACCGCACCTCTGAAGGGCTCGAGACTTCAGTCTCCGCAAAATGGTGTGGGAAACAGGAGTTCCCACTGTCCTGGTGAGGACTGGAGACTGGGTATCCTGGGGAGACTTGAGCTCGGAGCCCGGTCTAGCCTGGGGAGCTCCACCTCCAGCTTGTGCAGCTAAACCCAGGCAGCAGGAGAGGACCGACATGTCAGCTAAGATAAGAAACTAATGTCAGATTTATTTTAAGGATGCATATTTTTATTTTTAAGTTTCCCCTTTGTAACGGCTCCCAAGCTGATAGCAATGATTTTTAACCTTTCACTTTGACACAGCAAAACCTGCACTTTGCCTTTTAAGGCCATTTACTGTTGAAAGCGGGATTGGGTGGATCTGGCAGAAACAGGGCACATCGCTGTCACGGAAGCTGAATACATTAATGGGGATGAAGTGTTGTTATGAAGAAAGCCTTGGGGAGGCTGTCACTGGAGGCAAGTGTCGGGTCCTTAGAATAAGGGAATATTCCGCTTACGCTGGAAGAGCAGCCTCTGGCTGGGGTGTTGGTGCAACGCAAGGGGCAGGTTACGTTGAGGCACGACTACGGGAAGCAGGCGTCTTGGCACAGCCTTTGAACCGTCTTTCCTCCCCAAATAACGCCTGCCAGGGGAGCGGGGGTCTCCGGCAGGGTGCAAGTCTCCAGCAAGCAGCGCCGGGCCAGGCTGCGGCTCCCCACGTGCGTGGTGCCTGCAAGGGTAGGAAGCAAAGCAGACGAAGACTGGTGTTTGAGTGAGCTTTACAGGTTTATTAATTTTTGGTTCTGTTCGCCTAGAAAAGGTAAAGAGTGTCTCTTAGCCCCAGACTGCGATAAGACAGCTGCAGCGCTGCCTTCCCAGGGCACTTCCCCGCTCCCGGGGACAGACGGATCCGGCTGGCCGTGCTGCAGCTGCGCACCGAAAGCTCCTGCGCCGACACCCCAACCGCTGGATATTTGCGAAACAAGCCTTCCGATTGAGCCACCGCCCCCGCCAGCGGCGCTTGGGTGGGAGACTCGGCCTTTCGCTCTGCTGTGAGCGCCCAGGGCCGAGGCACCCAGAGCGGAGGGGGGGACTGCTGGGCACTGCACCCCACGAAACCGCCTTCTGATGCGCAGCGGGATGCCCGGGTGGGATGTATGAGTGGGATGCCGGGGTGGGATGTATGAGTGGGATGCCCTCCAGAGCCTCCCCAGCTTGCACGGGGAAGGAACAGCTATGGCCAGGAAGCTCCCCCACATCTGCAACGCCACCAGCGGGGACTTGAGGACGCGGGTTGTCGTCTGCCAGCAAACGGAGCCATCGGCTCCGTCCTGCACGCTGCCCGAGGAAGAGCAGCACGGGGTGGTGCCAGCAGGGTGGCAAATTTCGGACCTCCAGGTGCTCTGTGAGTGAGGACTGGACATGTGGGCCCTTTTATCTTCTTCCTTCCAATTTCTTTGCTGAACAGGGTGGAACTTTCTTGGCCATGTATTCCTCAGCCCAAAAAATCACTCGGTGCTCTTTCAGGAGATGAATTTCTCTAGGACTTGCCCTTCAGTGCAGCAGCCACAGTCCCACAGGGGAACTCGTTGGAGTCCGTCCACATAAATAAAACCTTTGCAGACAGCAGAAGGGATTTTGTGTGTATGCGTCTTACTATAGAAATCGAATCTAGCTTTTAACAGAAACAAAAGAAAAGTCTGTGTTGGACTTTTTAGCCCAGGACTGGGCTGGGTCGGCACTCTGGCTCATCCAGGCTCTCTCCAGGATGGGCTTCACCTCGCTGGGTAAGCACTGCCCTGCCGAGAGCCCCCCCGAGCAAGCTCTTTGGGAGTGGGAGGAGAGAAGCAATTCGGCACTGGGGAACCAGATTTCAAGATCAAAAAGGGTGCGATGTCACACGGCCCAACACCAGCGATTCCGGGCTGGCTGGCAAGGCTTTCCTTGGGCGCACCGGACAACCCGCCCCTGCATCCTCTTTAGACGGGGCTTGCTTCGCAGTGTGGGGGGAGAAGGGCTGAGCATTTTAAAAGCGAGCTAAATTTGGGCCAAATTAGGAGCGGGGCTGATGCCCAGCCGGCAGCTTCGGGCGGTGGTGATGAGCAAGGTGAGAGCAGAGGAATTTGCAGGCAGCCACAAACCTGTTTGCTGCAATACTTACAGCAAGAAGAAGGAAATAAAAAATGTCGTGATAATAATAGTAATCATAAAATTGAGCCCCTCAAACACTCAATAGTCGAGCGCTTTGCTGAGCATCCCCCATAAGACACATCGCTGAGCCCCTGCGGTTGGAAACCACTGGTTCGCTTACCCCGAGACAGGCTGAAACCACGAACTTCAAATACACAACCACCCCGAAGCAACGATCAGGCGTACGAAGAACAGCCCGGGCTCGACGCCTGCTAAACTCATCACCCGCTGCAGAGCTGGGCTGGCCTCTGTAACACCACCCTGCCTCCTAATTACTCGTGGAAGTAAAGCTTTGGTCAGAGCTGGGGCTGCAAGTGTTTCCAAACCTCCATGGGGATTTGAACCTGACTTTGCAGGACCAGGACACCAAGTCCCAGTATCCCAGCATCCCAGTATTCCGGGCACAGCAGCTCCGGGCGACGCACGCTGCAGCACAGCAGCTCCCAGGGCTTTCTCCTGACTGCGGAGCATGATTTAATTACAAGGGCAGAACTGGCGGCGACAGAGCTGCTGGGTGGGTGGCATGTGGCATGGCATGCTCGGGAGGGTGCCGGGCACCCAGCTCCCACGCACTTGGCGCGAGCTCAGCTTTGCTCCCACGTGCCCCTGCTTGCGGCTTTTGGCCTTATTCACTCTCTTCGGCTGTGTGCATGGAAAGCTGCCGAGCGGCCGGGAGCGTGGCTGCTCTC
>NW_009215232.1:0-1086 GCF_000690835.1 Fulmarus glacialis
GAAGCGTCCCTACATCGACGAGGCCAAGCGGCTGCGGGCGCAGCACATGAAGGAGCATCCCGACTACAAGTACAGACCCCGGCGCAAGCCCAAGAACCTGCTCAAAAAGGACAGGTATGTCTTCCCTTTGCCTTACCTCGGGGAAACCGATCCCTTAAAGGCCGCCGGGCTTCCCGTGGGGGCCACTGACTCTCTGCTGAGCTCCCCGGAGAAGGCCAGGGCTTTCCTGCCTCCCACCTCAGCACCTTACTCCTTACTTGACCCCAGCCAGTTCAGCTCCAGCGCCATTCAGAAGATGACTGAGGTTCCTCACACCTTAGCCACCAGCACCCTGCCCTACGCCTCCACCTTGGGATACCAGAACGGGGCGTTTGGCAGCTTGAGCTGCCCCAGCCAACACACCCACACTCACCCCTCGCCAACTAACCCGGGCTATGTCGTGCCATGTAACTGTACCGCTTGGTCGGCTTCCAGTTTGCAACCTCCAGTTGCCTACATATTATTCCCAGGCATGACCAAGACTGGGATAGACCCCTATTCTTCAGCACATGCGACTGCCATGTAACACCCACCCACACCCCCACAGGCGTGTGTGTGTGCGTGTCCCTCCCCGGGTGGCAGCTGGAACTGGGGATTCCTTCGTGTGCATGTACATAAAACCTGCAGAAGCAAAAGGCCACCCGGAGCAGGACTCTGCTGCCCGCCACCGGGCCGGGACAGACGCGGACGCTGCCTCGGGGACACGGAGATGCTCTCGCCTAAACCTCGCCCTGAGAGCTGGCCCCAGGCTCGGGGGGGATCTGCAATCGCGGGGTCAGATAGGAGCCCGGCACTTGTAAGAGTTGTAAATGTGTCTAAAAACAACAACAACAAAAAGCGAACCTTGAACTGCCCTTTCGGGACAAAGCGGGGGAGAAAAAGAAAAAAAAAAGAGAGAGGCGGTTTCGATTTTTATTTATTCTCGTAATGTCTATGAGTTCTCCAGGGTCTCACGTCACTTGGACTTGACTTTGGGAAGTCCCGGTCTTACTATGATTTTTTTTTGTTTGTTTTCCTTTTGCACATTAAAAGACGAGATCGGCTGTG
>NW_009215233.1:0-322 GCF_000690835.1 Fulmarus glacialis
GAGGGGTGGGGACATGCCCTTGCTGGGGGTGGGTGGCAGTGGGACAAAGGGTGATGGGCACAACTTGCACTGAGCAGAAGTGTGACCAGAGGCAGGGGTGACGGCAGCCAGGCCTCGGCAGGGTAGTTGGCAGCCCCTGGGCCCGGCCTTGGCTGTCCCCATGAGTGAGGGCACAGGCAGGTGACCTTGGGGAGCCCTGGCAGATGGCCAGCCGGATGGTGACCACCAGTGGATGTCTGGTTGGGTCCCTGCCGGGGTTGGGGGGCGTGCAGGACTGGCCTGGGGTGAGGGCTCGGCTTGTCCTCGTGGGTCTGCCCGGCCG
>NW_009215233.1:481-1101 GCF_000690835.1 Fulmarus glacialis
CACCTGCACTTTCCAGCTGTGGGCAGGTAGGTGGGTATTTAACAATGATTAAAGTCTGGAGCCATCAAAAAGTTTAAGATATTTCTGCCAGCCTTAAAATGGTGTTGGAAAAGTTGAGGTGTTGATTCTCCAGGAGCTGAGCCCAATCCCTTGGGGCTCCTGTGGGCCAGCACCTGCTGCTGCCGACTCCGTGGGCAGCGCTGGGACCTGCAGGAGAGGCTGGCAGGGAGCAGGCAGCAGCTCTCCTTCCTCCCCAGGCAGGGAGGAGCTCAGGCAAACCGTGCCCTGTCCTCTGGTGGGTGCAGGACAGGGGTTTTGGAGGCTGGGCTTGCCCCAGGCTGTGCACGGTGCTGCTTCACCTGTGTCGGGGCCAGTAAACCCCCTCACAAGTGCCAGGCCACAGGGAGAGGGGGGCTGATGTGGCAGATTAGGGCTGCGGGGGCATCCCTGGGGTTGCCAGCGTGGGTGTCTCTGAGTGGGGGCTCCCAGCCCCTGGCTATCTCTCTCTCTGCTGGGCCGAGCTGGCTGCAGGCTTCAGGGCATTTCTGGGAGCATGCAGGAGGGGTGGAGCAGACTTTTGGTTGATGGCAATGGACATAGAGAGCTGCCTCTGCCTGGCC
>NW_009215233.1:1248-1478 GCF_000690835.1 Fulmarus glacialis
CCCGCGTCGGCCATTGGGGCATGCACCCTGCCGTGACCTGGAGAGGCCAGCAGAGTTGTCCTGCCAAAGTCCATGGCCCAGCGCCTGCAGTGCGCTAACCCTGGCTTCAGTGTGTCTCCTGGCTGCCGCTGGTGCTGGCTGGAGGGTGGGCGCAGTGGGATTGCTGTGCCAGGCTGGGCTGTTAGCTCTCGCTGTGTCCCATGGGGTCTGTCGGTGCTTTTGGCTTGGCA
>NW_009215233.1:1525-2010 GCF_000690835.1 Fulmarus glacialis
GCTGCCTTGTGCTTTGGCCATGCAGCACCTGACCCCACTTGTCATCCTTGCAGCCCCCCATCCCGCGTCGCAGAAGGCGGGAGTAGGCGTCGAGTCGCTGGCCTGGTGCTCTGGGGAGCTGAGCGTCCCCCTGCCAGGGAGCTGCCTGCCTGGGGCCAGCACCCCGCTGGCAGCACCCGCCAACCTCTGCCTCCCTTGGTGGGGGAGTCGGGCAGGATCCCGCTGCTCCTGCGTCCAGCTGGTGGCAGGGCTGAACATGGGATCCCAGCAGGCACATGCGTGCTCCACCATCCATGGCGGTGGCAGGCAGATGCACCCAGCACTCATGTAAACCCAAACAGCACCCATGGCCTCATCCTGCTCACCTCCCTGGCAGGTCAAGGTGAACGTGCCAGAGGGATGTATGCACACGTGTATGGGGTGGATCCCTCTGCTAGCCCAGCTCTGCCACTGCCCAGGAGCCACTGCCCCCAGCCACTGTCCCC
>NW_009215233.1:2035-2534 GCF_000690835.1 Fulmarus glacialis
CTGCACCTGCACCTCCCCAGACATACATGCAAGAGCCCTCACCGAGGGAGGAGTGAGGAAGGGAATGGGTGAGAGGACAGGACAGAGTGCCCTGGTCGGTGCTGCCAGCAGGCACCGGCCCTTCTCTTCTTCGTGTCCCTCTCCTTCTCCTAGCGTTTCCTTCCCGGCTGCCTGGATCCTGGCCTTCCTCCCCCGCTTGCTTCCTCACACAATCCCAAAATATCCCCCAGTGTTCTGCACTCGCAGGCAGGAACCCTGCCGTCCCCAGGCTGTGCCAGTGTTTGGTGCCCCCCCGGGGGGGGCTGAGGCTCGCTTGGGACAGCATGCCTTTCCCCCCCCCGAGTCCACACCAGTGCCTCTGCCCCACTATGGGTGTGGGGCAGCCCTGGTCCCCCATGCCTGGGAAGCCACCGTGGGGACAGACCTGGGGACCAAAGGGGCAGGATCTGTCCCAGAGGGGTGGGCTGGTGAGCCCTGCTCTGCTGCCACGTCTGCCTAT
>NW_009215233.1:2684-2978 GCF_000690835.1 Fulmarus glacialis
GGGGGTGGGGTGTGGCTCCCTCTCTGCCTCCCACGTCTGCCTATTGCCGGGTCCCCCCAGGTGCCAGCGGTGGGGGACAGCCTGCCTTGGGACTGGGGTATGCGGCGGTGCAGGAGGGGTTGGGGACAGGGGACATCTCTGGGGAAGGAGATGAGCAAAGGGTCAATGACCCACTTTAAAAAAAATAAATAACAATAAGGAGGTCCCTCCTGTCACCACCAAGGACCCGACAGTCCCCAAGAGAGCCTGGTACGGCATGGCGTGGGTGTGGGGGGGTGGTGCCCCAGGCGGCCG
>NW_009215233.1:3412-3804 GCF_000690835.1 Fulmarus glacialis
CTGTCCCACAGCCCTGCCAACCATGGTGCCCACAAGAGTGCCACGGACATGTGCCGGTAGGGGTCAGGGGGTGGGGGTCCCTCTGCTCACTGCTGTTCGCTGGGCTGCTGTGACTTCTTAGCAGAGCGTTTGCAGCCCCTGGGTGAGGCCAGTGTGGAGGTGACGCTGTTGCGGACAGGAGAGCCTGACCCTGTCACCTACTGCCGGCTGTGTCCTTCCAGACAGCCCCTGTCATGTTAAAGCCCTCTCTTACCACCCTGCTGGCGTGCCCCTCCGGCACCTGGTCACTGTGGGTGACTGGGATGGTGCAGGAGCGTGGTGGGAGGTGCTGGTGCTGTAGTGAGCACCTTCCCAGCAGCAGAGCTGGGGCCTGCCCTGCCTGTGGTGGCAGC
>NW_009215233.1:3880-5035 GCF_000690835.1 Fulmarus glacialis
CTCACCCCATGCCTCAGTTTCTCCATCTACAGTAGTTCTCCTCCACTAGGCAGTGAGGGCAGTGGTGCTGTGATGTGGCCTGGGCACTCGCAGTGCAAACCAGCAGCAGCTGTGCTGGCAGTGTGCCGGTGTCGGTGGCTGAAGGCACTGATGCCCATCCCCAGGGCCTCTGGGCACGGAGCCCAGCCTGGGCCGCCTGTGCGATTGGGGTCAGGGATTCCTGGGGATTTGCTGTGATTTACCATATGCCGCTGATGGAAATCCCGTGCAGCCGTAGCTTTCTGGGAGGACAAGGAGAGGGTGCCAGAACCCCCCACGCTGCCCCCCCGTTGCACCTGGAGCCAGTGCCAGGGCCTGGCTGAACCAAACCTTGCCCTGACAGCATTGGGGTCTGCCCCCTGCATGGCCCTGCAGGTGGGACCCAGTGGTGGCACAGGTGGCAGGGGGATGTCATGCCGGGCAGCTGCCGGCTGTGAGGGTACTGCCAGGATTGGGGCCTGCGGCGCTTTGCCGGCCATAAGGACTTGGGGGCATCTCTCCTAGGCCCCTGCTGCGGTGGCCCGCCGGGGCTGGGCTCGAGCCCCACCCCAGCACCTGCATTGCTGGAGTAGGGAGTTCATCCCCTCTGTGATATCCTGTCCTGTCCTGAGGTGCCCTGGCCAGGATGGAGCAGGCAGGGTGCAGGCAGGGACAAGCAGGAGATCCTTGAGTGCCCAGGGACCTGTTTGCCTCTGTCTGAGCTGTGACAGTGCTACCAGCCACCTGCAAGCTGTGGGCATGGTGCCACTCTGCATCTGCATTGCTGGAGTAGGGAGTTCATCCCCTCTGTGATATCCTGTCCTGTCCTGAGGTGCCCTGGCCAGGATGGAGCAGGCAGGGTGCAGGCAGGGACAAGCAGGAGATCCTTGAGTGCCCAGGGACCTGTTTGCCTCTGTCTGAGCTGTGACAGTGCTACCAGCCACCTGCAAGCTGTGGGCATGGTGCCACTCTGCATCAGTGCCCCGGGGACCCCTGTCATGCCCACGCTCCTCCTTGGTAGCCGGGTCCTGTCCTCAAGCATCACGATCCCTCTGCTTCGTGTCATCCCCAGTGGGTGCTGGCCTTTGAGATCTTCATCCCCCTGGTGCTCTTCTTCATCCTCCTGGGGCTGCGGCA
>NW_009215234.1:0-204 GCF_000690835.1 Fulmarus glacialis
GCCCAGGTCCTGGAAAGCCAGAGATTAACCTCTCCTTTAAAAGCAGTGCTGGAGCGTTGCCGTGGCTGTGGCAGAAGTCAGCTCCGGGCTGTCTCTTCTCACCCCAGTGATGCTCTGCATTCGGTGCCAGATCTGCACCGCCTGGCAGCTGCCGAGTCCAGTGGGGAACAAGCACGGAGCCGGGTCCCGGGCTCTGTGCACAAC
>NW_009215234.1:442-724 GCF_000690835.1 Fulmarus glacialis
TTTTTCTCATAGTTCATATTTGGCCACGGGTACAGGTTCCCAGTTGAGTGGCAGGAGGGTCCCCCACACAGAAGTTGGCCCAGGACTGGGGAGGATCCCTGAGGATCCCCAGCTCCCATCCAGACCCCCCCAGCCCTGATTCCCCCCGCACGGCTGTGCCCTCACACCTCGATCTCAGCTGCAGCGGCGGTACCACTGCATCACTACTGTGAACCCCATTCTCCCTGTGGAGAATTTTTGCTTTTGCATTTGCTTTCCCGCTGTCCCCTTCTGCTGACACTC
>NW_009215235.1:0-1057 GCF_000690835.1 Fulmarus glacialis
CAGTTTCTCCAGGAAAATGCTGTGGGAAAACAGTGTCATGAATGAATCAGTTGGATCTGAGAAGGCAGACAGCATCCACAGCCTTTCCCTCCTCCGCTAAGCGCGTCACCTGGTCATAGAAGGAGATTTGCTCCTCCACAGGCCGTGGCGAGCTCAGGAAGGAGCGCTCCGGGCGATCGGATCACTACCGTGCCCGGCTGGAGTTTCTCCACTGCGGCTGAGGCTCAACACAACACAGAGATCTCCACCTGGCGCCATTTTACGCAGCGGGGCTCTCACCCACCCGCAGGACACAAAAGCCTGGGAGCAGAATTGAAAAATCCAGGGGTTTACCCCGGATTTAGCTCCGGCGGCAGGACTGGAGAGGGAGAGGGACGTTTGAAGCACTATGGACACAGCTGTGAGGGAGTTGTGCAAGGAGGATTCTCTCGGCCAAGCACGCACGGGGCTGTTCCCTGCGTGCCAGGGATTATTTCTCTGCGTTAGGAACAGGCAGCTGGGCGGGTTGCTGGCACGCAGAAGCCGGTATTGCGAAACGATCCCTGGGCTGGTCAGGCTACAGGTATTTTTTATCACAGCGAGAGGTGAAGGGAGGAAGCGAGACCATCTGGCTGGATTTATAACTAAAAAAACCCCCAATTCCATGAAATTTAAGATATTGGCATCAAGGAGCCCAAAGATCGGGGCAGCAGTTGGGCCCCGGTGGTGACCACGACGCCGGTACTCACATCAGGACGATGACCAAGAAGTTGGCGAAGGGCGGGATGGCGATAATTCCGATGGGAATGGCCTTGATCACATCCCTGCGAAACTGCCTCCAAAATTAGAAGCGAGAATCAGGATCTGACGCCAAACTCACAAAATTCCCTCAAAATTAACACCCTGGCCCCGGCCGCAGCTTCCAAATCCTGTTTTAGGTAGGGAACACGCCTCACCCAGAGGAATTGGCCTCTCCGACCCCCTGCCAAAGCTCCGCACATGAACTCAAGCCCCTTTTCGCGGGGAGGAAACATCCCCAGCAGCAGCGGGGAGGCAGAGCCAGGCGTGGCGGCACCGA
>NW_009215236.1:0-586 GCF_000690835.1 Fulmarus glacialis
CCGGCTGCCCCGGCCCCCCCAAATACCTGCCTCGCCACCCAGCAAAGCCAGCGTGCGCAGGCGCACTGGGCCGAGACAGCCTGGTGTCACGGTGAGAGCACCCGGCACGTGCGAGGACAGTGGCGGGGGGGGGGCAACGGAGGCTGGGAAAGAGGAGATGGAACAGCCACGAAACATTTTCCATTAACAAAATGTTACCTTTTAAAATGACATGATGTGGGAACGAGACATCAAACAGCCAGACGGATTGCCCGACTGAGAGGCACTTTTCCATATGCATTCAGCAAATGCATTTGTTTTTGAAAATGAAGTCCCGGGGGAGCGCAGGCGCGGAGCGGGGAACTTGTTCAAACAATTGTAAATGCCTTTGTACGATAAACAGCGGAGTCGGCGTCGCAGAGCCGCTTGCGCTCTGACAGGGCAGCGTTGCAGAGCCGACGTGTGACACACAACAGCGGCACACACCGCGGGGCTGGCGGCTTCCCTGGCTTCCCCAGCGTGCCCTGTGTCCCAGCTCCCTGTCCTTGCTCCGTGTCCCAGACCCATGTCCCAGCTCCCTGTCCTTGCTCCGTGTCCCAGCCCCCTG
>NW_009215236.1:930-1602 GCF_000690835.1 Fulmarus glacialis
CCCAGCTCGAGGCACCATGCTGGACCATGCCATGCCATGCTGTGCCGTGCTGTGCCATGCCACGGGCACCCAGGCATTCCAGGGCAGCGGGTGCAGACCGGGGGAGCTTCAGGTGGGGACAGACAGCAGCCGCTGCCCTGAAGGAGCCAGGAGCCAATTTACATGCAAATGTCATTATTAATCAAGGACAAGAGGAGGACTGAGCAGAAAACACCAAATACAAGGGCAGAGCATTTTTTACACTGGATGCTTTTCAAAGTTGCTAATGAGGCATCAGCAGCTCTTTTCATATCCAGATTATTTGCTGTCTGGATTCTCCAGCGATCCTGTCTCCTCCCGGGGCTGGGGCTGGGGCTCGCTCTGCTCCCCAGCATCGCCCAGCCTGGCCGGGCACCTCGTCCCAGCCTGTCCCGGCTGAAACGCCAGCGGCAGGAGGAAAACCAGAGCAGTGACATAATGGCACCGGTTGCAATGAGAATGATAAAGCATCCGGTTGGTAGCGCCTCGGCCGAGCCCACGGCGCTTTGCTACGGCGCGTGAGGACGTGATCCCCCTCGCTGTGTCCTGCCCTGGGGTCACTGTCCCCACGCTGCGTCCCCAGCTGCCCTCCCTGGGGCTCGGCTGGGACATGCCCGCATGGAGGGATGTGTCCCCGTCGCCCTCACCCTTCTG
>NW_009215236.1:1668-3076 GCF_000690835.1 Fulmarus glacialis
ATCTTCCATTCGTTTATCCCTGTGTCCCCGTGCTGCCTGGCACGGGACGGGGACCCTGCGGGGGGACGCGCGGCTGAGCCACCTCCTTTCCCACTGCGGCCGCCCCCCTCCCGGGGCTATTCCTGCTTCCCGGCAGCCCCGACCTGCTCCCGCCGTGTTCATTCCTGCGCGGGGCTTTGTCTGCTGCCCTTAATCTGATTTCATGCAGCTCAGGGAGGGAACGCCGCCCTGCAAAGGGGAGCCTTGGGAGAGGAGGGGGAGAGCAAGCCGGGGGAGCTTGAGGGCGTCTCAGGGGCTTCAGGGAGGACCGCCGGGGCCATTTTCCCAATCTGGTTGAGTCTCTTGGTTTCCACCCTGTGATGGAGGGGCTGCAGAGGGGCTGGGAACCTGGGATGTGAACTGGGGTTACAGGGCACCCGTGCTCCCCCGAGGCATCCTGTAGTCCCCACAGCCCACCCATGTCCCACTGAGGGACCCCGACCAGCACGTCCCCAGTGGGTGACCCTGCTCCCAGCCCCAGAGGGGGATCTGCCACCTGTGAAGGCAAGAAGGACGTTGGCACCTGGCACAGGGGCTGAAATGAATCCCTCGATCTCCCTGACCTGGGGTGCCACCAGCTCCCTGGGTAGTGGGACTGGGGCACCCAGGACAGTGGGATGCTTAGGGACATTAAGGGCAGTGGGATGCTCGGGGATGCTCAGGGCAGTGGGATGCTTGGGGACATCGAGGGCAGTGGGATGCTCGGGGATGCTCAGGGCAGTGGGATGCTTGGGGACATCGAGGGCAGTGGCATGCTCAGGGATTCGCAGGGCAGTGGGATGCTCAGGGACATCGAGGGCAGTGGGATGCTCAGGGATGCTCAGGGCAGTGGGATGCTTGGGGACATCGAGGGCAGTGGGATGCTCGGGGATGCTCAGGGCAGTGGGATGCTTGGGGACATCGAGGGCAGTGGCATGCTCAGGGATTCGCAGGGCAGTGGGATGCTCAGGGACATCGAGGGCAGTGGGATGCTCAGGGATGCTCAGGGCAGTGGGATGCTTGGGGACATCGAGGGCAGTGGGATGCTCGGGGATGCTCAGGGCAGTGGGATGCTTGGGGACATCGAGGGCAGTGGCATGCTCAGGGATTCGCAGGCTGCTTCCCCTGCCCAGCCCTGCTGACGTGCTGCAAGGCAGAGCCAGAATTAAAAAATACTAATAAAACACAAAAGTAGTCAAAATAAAATAGACTTGTTACAACGAAGCCAACCTGAACAAACAAACACTGCCATGATTCAATTAATGAAGCGGTTAAGCATATAATATTGTTAAGCAAAGCAAAACAGCCTTTTGATGTGTTAATCATACTTGCGCCTGGAAAAAATCACTGAAAGCAAAGAAATCTGGGCCCCCACTTTGCGGGGGAGGCG
>NW_009215237.1:0-15745 GCF_000690835.1 Fulmarus glacialis
ATTATTATTATTATAAATTATTATCATTATTAATACTATGAAAATGAGGGGAAGAGTGTGTTATTTGCCTCTAGGCTTTTTGCAAAAGTGGTGTGACTAATTTTTATGTGCCCCCTCCTAAAAGCACTGCAAGTGGCATCCTAGAATGTGCCCTGAAATATAAGAAAAAAAGGGGTTGCATAAAGTATAGGCATAATGAAATGATAAATACGAATTTTTAGTTTTTCACACTTTTCTTTCATTCCACTTGATTCATAAGGACACGAATAAATATGTTCCTCATTTTTGCTGGAGATCACCTTGGCTGACTAAAGGAGAACACTTCAGAACAATCAGATTTATCAGCCTTTAATTTAGATGCTGAATAAGAGAGATCTTTTCTCCTAACCAATTTTGGGTATGGTAAAGAGATACTATGAAAAAGCAACAAATAGCTTTAAATCCTCAGACTAGAAGTATGTTACCCTCATTTTTTCAGGTTTAGTTTCTGTCATGCTTTTGACAGTAATACTGGCTCTGCAGTCAGCTACAAACACTCCTGAAAAGTCAAGACAGACATGGTTTAATCTTTAGAACAAAAAGCAAGAACCTTTTGCCCAGCCCACCTTAATAACTGTTTATAGGGATAACAGATATTGCATCATAAAAAAAAAAATATAGATAGATTAAAAAACCCCATGCTGTTCCCTCCTGTTTTCAGGTCAATTTTTACTTTGCCTATTGCTGTATCCCACTATAAATACATAACAAGTGCTCGGTACGCACAGTCAGTCTCTTGCAGTTGACTTTGCTTGGCTTCCAGGTTATATTAAGGCTTTTGGCTTCGTGGCTGTAGGGAGAAATCTCAGCGCAGACGTCGAGCTCAGCAAGGGAGGGCTGTGAATAGAGTCAGCCAGAAATACTGACAGTAAGTCAGAGGTGGGCAGCAAGGGACAGAAGCAGCAATTGACTACCGGCAAAGTCGAGGATTAAAAATATATCATTGGGAAAAAAAACCAGCAGAAGATGAGATTCCCTGAAATGCTCTCTGACTTAAAATCGAGCCCCAATAAAAATGGAAAGAAAAAAGTTCTGACTTGCTCTGTTTTATTTAAAATTCCCTCTTTACCTTTCAGACGCAGATCAGGTACAGGGTGTTTCCTTTCTTTCTGTTCTTTAAAAGCCAAATTAAATCCGTGGTTGTTTTATAGAGAAAATTGTAAGCTAGGGGGGTTTATAAAAAGATCTATAGAATGAAAGGTTTCGTCTTTTCACAGGGAGCTAGCAGGAGTGCTGCATATACTCAGTTATCGCAGCCTTTCTCCTGCAATAATTTTTACTGACCTCGGCTCCAATTTTATGCTCATTACTCAGGCAAACGGCTCATTGTTTTCACTGGCAGCTTTGCCCAAGTATGAAATTCAAGAGGAAGCTTTGAAACTGCAAAGACATTGTAGAAATTCGTAACCGTTGGATTGATTTAAAGTGAAAGCTGGAGTAGTGATACGGCAAGGTGTCTGAGAGCCCGAGACAGCAAAGACCTCCGTAGCCAGACACCCTCTTGCCTGGCCAAACGTCCCCAGGTCTGACCTGGATGTCCTGCCTAAAATGCTAGGGGATGCCTGTGACATTAAGAGCTACGTGTTAGATGAATTTCCAACATGAATACAGGCTGTGCACAGGTGAAATCTGCAATAAACAAGTGCCGTTGCGTTTTTGAATGTAAAACAATGCGTTGGGGCATAAACGATTTGCATCTGCGAAGATGCGTCTGGCATAGAAAATGAATGTAGTAAAGGATTGTTCAACAGCTCCACTTGAGTTCAAGAACTCATCAGAGAGGAAAGGGCCAGGGCCAGGGTGTGCTCCAGAGGTGTAACCCTTGGGTGAACAACCTTCCCAGGTCTTACCAATTTTGCAAGGAGCAAAAGGATTCTAAGGAGCAGCTGTTAGCAGAGATACATCTCGCTTCCTCAGCTGACGCTCATGTTAGCTCTCTTGAAGAAAAAAAAGGAGCTGGAGGGAGAGAGCTGGAGCTGCAGGGAGGCCAAAAGAGCCCACCCGAGCATCCTCCAGATGGCACGGGCTGCGGGGCAAGGGCCACACCAGGGGAAGAGCTCAAGGGAAGGATGGGAAACTGGAAGAACTTTTGGAGGACACTGAAGTAGGGAAGGGAGGCTGCAACAGCAGAATAGTCACGATTATTTTGGGAGGGGGGGGTTTGGCTAAATCAAGAATTTCATCACTGATCAGGCTTATGCATGAACCTGTGAAGCGTGTCCCTGCTGTTCGGTTGTACAGGGACCACCTCGGTGTATCCACACACTGAACCAGGGGTCATGGAAAGCATGGACATGCCTGGCACGGGGGTGCGGGCTGGTGTCCTGCGGCACAGTTAGGTTAATTTGTGGGATGGGACTCAGTTTCCCATGGCTGCCCGAAAGGCAGGAGCAGCAGAAGTAAGACCAGGGCTGGAACTTGCGGTCGTGCACCTTCTCCAGCAATGCCACAGCTGTTAGGTGGCAGGATCAGGCTCCTTTTTGCCTGCTTTCAGCTCCGTGCGTTTGGCATCACAGATTCCCTGTCCTGTCTGGGGCTCCCGAGATTTTCAGCGTGGTGCAGGGGAAGCCTGGCAGAGAGATGGGGTGACAGAAAACCCGGTGCTTTTGAGAAACTTGCCCAGTTCTACCAGGGAAATTTGACAAAAACGTTGTGTTCTGAGGGAATGTGTCAAGGTTGTAGAAGTGGCATTTTCCCGTGGAGGGAGAGCATTTCCACATTTCTGAATAGTTTTACCCACGAGCAAGAGTAAGACCTACCTCAAGTGTCCTGCCCAGCTCTTCAACTGCAACAGCTTCTCCCTTTATCTCCAGCAGCTTTCCATGCAATGCCAATAACAGCAGCATGTCCCCTACTGCTGTTGATTTAAGGAACTATATTATAAAAACCTTTAGACGAGGGACATCCTTTTCTCTGTGCCGCAGACACTATACTTCTGTACAATTCACATGTTCACCTGCAGTGTGTGAGGGACCTGCCGCAGCACTGCGTCCTCCTGCTATCTGGTGCCACCTGACTTCTGTAGCTCTGCATGTCCTTTGGGGTAATGCAGAGAAGGGTGTGAGCGGGCTGAGGGAGACAGCTCTGGGAGCTCCGCCGAGCCAGCTAACACCGACCAGCAGGGCTGGATTGGGAATGGGGCATAGGGCCATGCACCTCCTCCATGGGCTGGGCATGGGGAGTGACCGATAACACTCACGCGTGCAGAAGATGAGAAGACAGCAGATGTATACAGAGATACCAGCTGCAGGTAGGTACTCCACTTCTGCAGCTGTTGTTTTCTCGTATTTTCAATTGTTTTTAGAAAAAAAACTGATAGGAGTTTAAAAAAAAGACCACAAATACTGTTTCCTGTGTTGAGCGAACTACTACTTGCTTTTTCTCCTTTCCCTGTCTGCTGAGCTTACCATCAAGCCAAACAAGCCTCCAAGCGCTGCCAACTGCAGTAGCAGATTAAGTGATTTGGGGTATATCACCTCAAAAAAGCTATCAGTTACCAGACCACATTGCCCTAAGTAGGACAGTGATTTCCTATTTCATCCTAAGGCAATTGTTTTTCGTTACTGGTGACTGCTGCTATTTATTCCATAATAATCTTTTTATAAGCTGCTGGACAACTGAGAAAGATGTAGAAACCCACAAAATGTGTTTAAGATGGCCAACAACACTGTCTTCCACAAAACTCCTACTTAAAAGTTTGTGATGTTTGTTTGTTCTTTCTGTCCTTCCTAGACATCAATTTTCTCCCACAAGCTCTTGATTTTATTTTCTGTAAGCTTTGATGTACTTCTGCAAGCTCCTACCACTGCTTCTTAGACCTTAGCTTCTTAACTAAAGCCATTTATTGATATACTACATCTCTCAGTGAAGTAGTACATCAATAAACTAAAGATTAGTTCAGTGTGTCAGCTCTCCCAGAGCACTCTGGGAAACGTTTGCCACTTTGGATGACTGTGGAGGCCATGTAACATCCTCGCACAGGAAAGATAATAACTCTGGAAGATTTAAGCTTTCTCTCCACGACATCTCCTCCTGCTAAATATTTTTTGAAAGTCACCTTTTAAACTAATTCATGGATTGTGCTTCCTGCTAAACAAACAGGTGGCAGTAAGTTTATGTACTATAAAGAAAGGTGCCCAAACCAATTTTCAGCTGTCTCTTGCTGCATTTCGTTTTTCCTGCTCTCTGATCTGATTTTATGCAGGCTACTCATAGCGATAAACAGGTTTGTCCTGTACTTAGATGCATCATGTTCCCTGTGTGACTCAGGCTCCTGTTGCACTTGTGACAAATGTGGCTGCAAACTTTCATTGCACCTAATTTTTTGCAATGGCATGGACGGACGTGCATTGCTGCTGAAGAGGATGCCATCAGACTTATCTTAACTGTTCATGTGAGCTACTTAAATGTTCTTTATTACTATTTTTACATTGGCACTCCTGCATTCCTCGGTGTTTAGTTCAGGATTTTGTACTATTTACTTGCTAGATTTTATGCCTTGACCTTGCAGTCGATTTCTAGGATTTTACTTTGGACAAGATTTCAAAATGGGAGCCAAAAATTAGAGTTCAAAGCCAATATTTGCATTCCTAAACAGATGCTTTATGTACAAATGTTCTGATGGCAGAGCAGATCCCATTAATTTGATTTCGGAGATGCAGGGTAGTCTGCACTAGTGCAGATGAAATTTTCCATTTTGGTGCCCCGTTGAAGCCTTGGCTTCAGTCCTTCCATTATGAAAATGCTTCAATCCTTCCATTATGAAAATGGCACCTTGTTCTTCGAATACACATCCACTCCCTGGATGAAGATGGACATGCCATGGCAAACTAGAAGTGTTTTGGGCACAGAAAAGCCCTGGTTAGAAAGAAAATGGTGCCAATCCGTTCCCTCTGGTATTTTGAATCAGTTGCTTGGGGAACGTGACTTTTTCTGTTTTCTCCTTGTTGGTGAGAAAATCCAGATTGCTGCTGCAGCTGCACTAGGATTATATTTGGAAACCACTATGAGGGACCAAGGCTTAGCTGCGTTAGATGTTATTATAAAAGAGTGTTTGTGATTTGGGGGATGGTCTTTGCAAGTTGTTCACTTCTACTATTCGCTATTGGTGCTGAGCGAGTGAGCAGTCACTGAAGTCTCTTGACTGGGTACGGGGAAACATTTGAAATGGAAGAATAATAATGACACATATCACATAGATAGGCTTTGTAATGAATATTTTGTTGTGCACAGACACCCATGTTAACATATGCATGTGGCCATTTGTATGAAGAGCAGTCGTTCTCCAAACCTTCACAGGGAACAAAATCCTGTTTGCACAAAGGTTCGTGAATAATGAATATAAACAGGGACATGAAGAAGGCACTTAGATACCATGGTGATGGGTATAGGATAATGGTACATACATAGCCAGATGGCTTTACACAGCCAATTGGAATTGAAATGAATGAATGATTCCTGATAAACCCTGCCCGAGTGCTTAACCCAGGCTACACAAGACCTGTAAGGTCATCTTAGAAAAAACTCTGTAGCTATTCAAACATTTTGTGGCAAAATCCTTAGCAGAAATGTATCACTCTGGCTTGGAGCCTTTGGGAGCTGTACATTCTGGTGAAACTTTGCACTGTAAGGGCTTATTATTATTATCTGTATTGCCTTTAAAATGCAAACTGACGGTGGCCAGAGCGCCTGGGAGGACGGACACCCTACCTGCCCAAGCTTAACAGACACACGATTTTTTTGCATCAGTCAGAGTGACTGAGGTTGCTGTACTAACCCTCATGCGCTGAGGAGAGCTGGCGTCTTAGGGAGCAGCAATGAAAAAGAAATTTTTCTATTAATTGCCTACCTGGCATTCAGCAATGGGCAGGTTTCCTCCCATTGCTAACGGACAAAATAGCAGAAAATTACTTTAAAAGGATGAGGCTCCTGCAAATTATGTTTCATTCATCACTGCACACAGAGAAGAAATACCTGATGCCATCCTACCTGTTCCAGGAGGTAGAGTTACTTGTACACTAAACTGTGGTGGTGGGATGAGACAAATTCATCTCAGCTCCAGTGGGGAGCTTGCCTTTGTGAAATTATCTACCTTGTAGATAATCTTCATCTGGTTAAAAATTCTCTGAGCTAAATTTCTTAGCTAGAAATGAGTATACTCACATTGAGAGTGTACTAGATACTTTGGGCTAAGTCTCCAGGGAGATGTTCTTGGTGTGCCCCGAGCATCATCCCAAGGAATGAGTGAAAACCCATATACGTGACCCCAGCATAATGTGCTGTACATTCCCTGCGCAGGCAAGAAAGGTATCTGGGAACTGTTAATATCTGCCTCTCAGAGAATTACACACATTAGCCCTGGTGTTTAACTCTGCAATGTTTCCCAAGAAATCCTAAGAAGACAGTACTTCAGCCTGTGTTTCAGCAAAGCTGTGGTGCAGGAAAAATGAATAGTAATAGCCACATGCAGTGCTGACCCCTCTGCCACTGTACAACTGTTTGCTGTAGACATTTGTGGATGTATTCGTGCCCCTAGTTACAGAATTAGCATGTAGGCACTTAGAGGTGAGGCTTTGGACATTTATCCAAATGGATACTTCTGCTATCTAGTTAAATATGTAGTAGTTATCAGTTATTAGGAACCTTCCCATATACGGGCCATTGGTGAGCTTTTGTTAAAGCAAAGAGTAAAATGTAAACTGTCAAGCAACCATCTCTGACTGACACTTGGGAAACTGAGCTGCTGCTGATTAGTATCCCATTTACAATTAAAATCTGGCTTCCTTTTCTAATTTTTGTTGACATGCTGTTGGTCTGTGGACTCCTAGTAGACAATCTGGATTTTTAAATAGACCTTGCTTTGACTTCGAATTACCATACAATTAACAATTCTAAAAATGCTGCCTTTTAATTTCACTGCTTGTATTCATTTTTCTGTGCACTCTTAATTTGCTATCCTGGCATGTCTCTTGTAGACTCTGGTTTAGTACATCAGGTGTCTATATTTCTATTTAAGACACAGAAGTAGCTAGTCTATATATCTATAGTGGATATATTCTTGCTCTTGAACAAAGGAAAGCTCTACATAGCTCCATAAGCTATGCTTCCCCTTAATCCACTGCATTTACTTGGCAATACCATGCTGCGATTTAATCATGGTGGTTTTGAGGCAGAAACCCTTGGCCGCGGGAGTCTGTGCCAAAGGGCCCGTGGTCCCCAACTGGGCTACACATGCAGAGCTGTGCCTGTGTGCGTGAAGCCGCTCAGGTATTTCAGTACGTGGTGTGCAGCTCTTGACTGTCCCCTTCAGCATCTCTGGGAACAAAAGGTTTAAAAATGCTCATAAACCCAGTTGCGTCTTCCTCCAGGAAGCGCAACAAGAAGGAAAATGGTCCATTGCATTGGAAGCCAGTAAATTTTTCAGGACCTGCCCTTACAAGATGCTGCCCCCTTATATTTGTTCCTCTTCTAATAACCACAAAACTTAAAAAATGGCTGGGGTCCCGGGAAGGATGTGGGGACACGGTGCTAAGTCAGAAGGAGCAGAGCCTCGCTCAGAGCCACTCTACCACCAACGCCCGCCCAGCAGCACTCTGTCTCCGCAAGGGAGAGCGCTCCGTTCAGGGCTCACGTGGGGCCAACAACCAGCAGCACTGTTTGGGGACAGATGTCTGGTAGAAAAAAAATGGGGCAGGACCCTGGAAAGTTTTACGATGGCGCTTCCTCATTTTGAGAAGAGAATTATGTAAAGTTGTTGCCTGCCATCATCCAGCTTTGCACTAAATGACCCAAGGGGTCCCTTCAGCCCTGTGTTTCCATGAGCTGCAGGAATAGTCAAAAGCCACTGTGGAGAGTGTTCCACTTATCATTCATTTGGATTTGTTTATTGCTGTATTTTCCCAGGCTGATGCTGTGTTACTTTTTTTCCTAACACTGTTCTTGCTTCATACAAATACTCAGAGCTTTCAAGAAGAGAAGTATTACCTATTAGTGTGCCCAGGAAAGGTATTTAGTAATCCTAGGTGCTTAAACTGGTAATTTAACTGGTATTTAATGGGTGGATGCTTAGACTGGTAATGTTTGTTTATTTTACAAGACTTCCCCAGTAAACCTATCCTTCTTGCTGCTGCTAATCCTTGGCAGAAGGGATATGGGAAGATTACAAAAGCTGCCAGTAATTTTCAAGACCAAAATTCAGTCTCCTGGTACCTCCCTGATCTCTTCATTGCTTTGTTCCAGCAAAAGGCCCTTGGTAGCCAGAAGGACACTGGTTCCTGAAAGGAATTTCAAAAAGTGCATAAAGTTGGTATCTGCTTAGAAGTAATACAAAACAGGAGCATCTGCCAGAGACAGGAGCATGTTGCTGGCTTAGTAAAACAGCAGGGGAACCTGCTGTTGACCAGATTTGTCCATATCAGTGCAGGTGTCTCTGCAGTTAATAAGAATTACTATTTACACTTGTTTTCAGAGATTTGGAGACATGGGGATAATATAGATAGCCCGTAAGTCATAAAGAGCAAGTAGATATGACACATGTTCCCATTAATGTATAGTGTTACTCCTTGGAGTTTGTGATATTGAGACATTACGAAGTATGGTATGAAATACAGATGGCTCTGAATCTTGACTATATTTGTTTAATTAAAGCAGGATATATTCTGAGACAGATTTTTATCCTGAATTCAAGATGGGAAAAAGGATAAGCAAAGTTATATGTAAGCTGAGCATGTTCAGAATTACCAAGACATGGCAGCCAGGCGTAAGTGGGATTTGCTGTTTATCTTCAGAAAAAACAAAGTGAATGTTTAAGCATAGGCAATCATCTTCCTTTGACAATGTGTGTTCTGATCAGTCAATAGACGCATTGCGGCCATTTTTGAGTTGGTGTAAATGAGTCCCTCTCCATGCATGTCAGCACCGCAGAGGCAGATCCGGCTTCCCAGATGTGCCTGCCCAGCTGCTCTGGCTCTGAAGGGAGAAACCAGAGTGAGGGACTGGGATGGAGGAAGGAGAAACCCTGCAGCAGTGGGGCTTATTGATCTTGCTACTACTTGGAGCCCAGACAAGTCAGGCAACAGCTACAGGCTCTAGGAGGGGCTGTTTTGCCCTTTTTTCCTTTTGCCTCTCAGCCAGCAGTAGCTTCACCCTGTATGTCCTCACCCACCTGGCTTTGCTGGCCTCTGGCACAAGCAAAGTAGCCATGCGGCAGGGCGGCAGTGACTGTCTCGATGCCTCCAATGCTGCTTTTTGAGTCAAGACTTGTTTCAGAGTCAATACCAAGAGTCAGTCCCACAAAAGGCTCGTGGCAGCTGAGCAAAAAGCAATGTCTGGCTGCATGGAAGGACTATTGCAAAGCAGTAGTGTCTGAACCATGCGACTATTCGGGATTAAAATGGAAAACATTTTACTGTGTGCGACTGCTGGCCGAGTACAGGTCACGCAACAGGTCACGAAGATCAAATGTGTCTCCCTCCCTCACTCTGGACACGCGCTTCCTCATCCAGCTCTAAAACACAAATATTGAATCTGTCTTAGTCTTCATAGCTTGGGTTAGTTCATCCCAGGTAGAGTGAGATCCCATAGTGTTTCCACAACATAACCTGCAAAAGTCTTACCGGTGAGAGAAGCAGGTTGCCTTGAAGGGGGAGGAAGAGGGATGCCAGCTGTGGCTGGCTGACACACGCGGGGGAACTGGCTCTCTCTCCGTGCAGTCACAGCCGGCCAGTGCGGAGGTGGAAATATTAGAGGATCTGCACACATTTGCCTCCCATTGTGCTGTATGGGGAAAAAAAAGACATTATCAGATGTGGCCAGTTTCTGTGAAAAAATATGCCCCAGTGAGTATTTTGGTTTTGGCCCTACTCTCACGTCTAAATTAGGATCACTTCCACTAAATAACACCCTTTGTGGCAGGCACTCTCGTTCTCCAACATAAAACGTTATTTTTCTTTACAGTATCAGGTGGGAGTAAGATAAAACCTTTCTTCTGGGAATCTGTGTAATCTGTAATTCTTCCGTGGTTTCTTACTCTGTGGATTAAATCTCATCCTATCACCAAACACACACAGAGGAAAACTACTGGGTAGGCTGCTCGGCTGGCTTTTGCCCTGGCAGTACAGAGGCTACCCTAACACACGTGGTAGAAGTGGCAAGAAACTGCCTGTGGTTCTGGACTCTCAGTGACAGGTCATCGCAGGATCTGTCATCTAATGGGGGGCCTTGATCACCTGGTGGCCCCTCCTGGGCTAGCTCAGGGGAATGGGAAAGGGGGAAATGGGACAAAAGGACGGTCCATCCTTAGCGGCTTGTTCTCCGAGATCAGGGTGACAAGAGGGAGGGGGAATGAGGAAAAGCAGGACCAGGGAAGGTGATGGACCAAAGATGGACCAAACCAGAAATGGGTCTGGGTGGGATTTTGAACATGAAGATTTTTACACTTAACGCTCCTTCTGACTTGGGAAACAGCTTTAAAAAAAATAAATATGTAGAGCATGGGAGCACATGTCTGTGTGGAAGAAGGGGAAGGGTCAAGAGAGAAGCCTGAAGTACTTGGTTCCTTTTGGATATTTACTGCTTCAAAACACTGGGAAGGGACAATATCTTTCATACTTGATTTTTGCTGAAGTACAAAGCAAATCCTCTCTGCATTAAACAGCGAAGAGCATTCTTGAGAGTAAGGACCCTTAAAGACTCTTGTGTTTTGTTTTGTTTTTTTCCTTCTGGGCAATGAATGACTAGTCCCTTGACACCACTAACTGTTTATGTAGAAAAGCTAATTTCACTTCTGCCAATAAAGTTCTCTTGCCAGTCTGAGTTTCTCATTAAAATTAATATTCTTATTGTATGTCCCTGTCTTTTCCCTTGCTGAGAGAGAAGCTAATAATCTTTCATTCAGGGCCAAATTCCCACCTCTTCCCCATCCCAAAGCAGAGGAGCGGGGAGAAGGTAATTGCATGTGGAAAGGCACATTGGCAGGAACACAGTCCTTTGGAGATGTGCTTCATTTCATGGTAAGGAGAAGTATTTCAGTGGCTGTATCTTTCAGTTGGGCTGTAGGAGACCTTGGTTCACTTCTCTATTGGAAAAAGCTTCAAGCTTACATCTCATGGGGGAATACCATAACTAACAAGCCAGGGACTGCGGGGGATTGTTCCCAATTTCTCTCCAGTGAAGCAGCTCTGTTTTGTAAGAGAGAATTAAGTAGCCAGGGAGAGCAAGTACGGAGGCATGGCAGGGGGGATTAGGGCACTCGGTTGGGATGTTTCAGTTCCTGCTCTACTTAATATGAAAACTTCACAGAGTCGTTAGATGAGAGTAGGCTTTATTTCCCCCACTTGCTCTGCCTGGTGTGATGCTGGAGCTGTTAAGGGAGTACCTACTGGAGCATTCATCGGAGGTGGGGATGATAAGATGTTTTGAGCAGCCTGTCGGCACTTGTTGTGAAATAGGTGGGACCAGCTCAGCGGCCCAACTGTGCGATGCCCACCTGCGCATGGGGATACGTCACGCAGAAAGGAGAAAGCTGGGAACCACATAGCTTTGGGCTTAGCATGCTTGAAGGAGAAATTAGGTGGGAAACCCTCTGTGGCTCTAGCCTAGGAGGACTGTGTGGCCAAGAAACCGTTCATACCTGAGGCTTAAGCAAGTGCGCAGGTAATCCTGAAATCCTCCCCCAGCCACGGTGGGGGATCGTTCTGCCCTTACACGCCCAAATAGTATCAGACCCATGCTGTCCTCATGCCTGAGGGGAAACTCCCTTTTCCTTAGCAGATTAGTTCATACCAGGGTTTTCTCTCTGCACTGGTAAAACTAAAAGACCTGCTCAGGATGGATAGAAGCCCAGCTACAACAAATCATCCCATCAGGTGGGACTATAATGTATGGGAGCTTCAGCACCCTTTCCTCTCTTACGTCTCCCTGCTGCCTTTTGGGCTTGATTTTTGAACCCTCTAGTGGGTCTAGAGGGTAACTTGGAAGTATGCTTGGAAGTAAGATCCAGCCTTTCAAAAAATGTCTAGGAAAGCAATTCCTGACAACACTGAGAACATCACTAATGCTAAATGTTCCTTTAATTCTAATTTTGAGACAGTTGCCAATCTTGCAAATTAAAGATTTATTGCCTGAGAGTACTCAGATCACAACCTAACACAGGTTTAGCTGCTTTGTTCCATGCTGTCTGGAGTCATTCCAGAAGCTAAGCCCCTGTATTAGAAACATCACCAATGCAAAGATTGAATGATCGATCAAAGCAATGCAGATTATGAATTCTCCTATGCAGTCTTCCATAAAGGGGATCTAGAGAAGCAGCTATTTTTTTGTGTTTATTTTTGGCAGACAGTTTTATGTCAAAGATTCTGTGAGACTGTTTTGTAACAACCTGCGTCCTTTATTTAAGGAGGTAAATTTTGCTAGAATAAATATTTTTCAAGTGGACGAGGAAATGACATAACTGAGACAAGACACAGAAATGAAATGTTCTGCACAATTCATCAGGATAGATCAAAGATAGCAAAGGGAAAAGGTATTTCTAACTTCAGAAACTCCAGAATAAATAGACTGTTACTGATGCAAACTCCCTCAAGAAAACAAATAGGATGCACTTTTGCTCTGTTTTGAAATTAATTCCAAGTCCAAGGAACGGAATACATAATGTGTGTAATAATTTCAATGTGAATCCCAGGGATATTAAACATTAAATCTGGGCTGAGATCTCGCATTATAAAAATTATTGAGAGCATGTCATTAACATACATCGTTCAGCTACTTACTGTATTTGAAGAGGCTAGGTTTATACAAATACATCAGAGTAATACTTTGCATTCCAGGGCGTGACCAAATAATCAAATTACAAAGAATGAAGTGGTTAGGGCTTGAGATAGCATGGTAAACACTACAACTCAAAGGATTCTCTGTTGTGGATCAGATCTTGCTCCCGGTAGACTGCCTGCAAAATAAAGGAATAAATAGGTGTGACATCAGGGATGTCTTTTTCAAACTATGTAGATATCATCCAAAACTTTAACACAAAGAGCAAACCCAGCAATCCAGCAGGAAAGAAAACAAGCCACATCAGGTGCTGCTCCACTTGTTCAATTTGCCTCTCAGCCAGTCAGTTTGAAGTGTGTCTGATTATTGATCATAATGTTTTCCTCATCACAAACCTCTCTCTCCTTATCGGTAAAGAATATTCACCCTGTTGTCCTAGCTCACTTTTTATGTTTCTGGGAGTTTTTCCCACTCTAATGTATATTGTTCTCCAGACACTGCAATTAGGAAAAAAAGTGTGTTTAAATCTGGATTAATCTTCTGAGAACCAAACTTTTAATTAACTCATGGAAGAAGTTCATAAGAAACGTGGCAGAACATTCTCTTGAGCCTGTATCTTCGTATTTGAGTTCTCTGCTAGAAAACATGGACCCGTTACCACTGATCCTTTTTACCATACTGCATCTCATCATGAAGGTGGGCAGCTTTGTGACTCCTTTTGATGTGAGCAGGTAGCCAAAATTCTACATTATTCCAGCCAGGAAGGGAAACGCGTGATGGAGATGGTGTATTTGAAGAAATTCTGTTTATTTAGAGAAATGTACCAAATCCTGCTTTCTTGACGCAAGAAGGACCCAGAGACAGGCAGTTTCCTTGCTTGAAGCTGCTTTGCAGCTCCCTATGAAAAAAAGTGTACTTTCTGCTGCTCTCGGGTTGGTTTGTGTCTTGTCTACTCCCTCTTATCCCCACCCTCATGTTTGTCCCAAAATACCAAGAAAAGCCTTTCTTTTCCGTGTCACCTTTTCTCTATTGTAGGTGAAAACACTTGGTTGTCTGCCTCTTACAGTTATCTTAAAGCCTGATTGCTAAACATACTGATCTGAAAGAGATAACCTGATGTACATCCTTCCCCTCAACTCAGTTCACTGAAATGGTGCCACCCTATTTCAAAGTCAAGATAAAGTTTTCCCACATTTTAACAAAACAAAATTAAAGAAAGCTTAAGCCTTCCCACAGTTATAAACTCTTTCTATTAAGCTAACTTCATATCACCAGGCATTCCTAGTGTTTACAATAATACTCTGATTTGTTTTCTTCCAGCTGCCAAATGGAAGGTTATCTCTAATGAACCCCTGAATTTCATGTATCCTGTATTTCCTCTGTAAGATTCCTGTATTCTGTTTCTGGGTCTATACTGTCCGCCAGATGAAGCCGCTCTCACCTTTTCAGTACAAAGGAATGCTCAACACCAGTAGACTACGAAAGAAACAATCACTAGAACAGCATGGTCCTTTTTTCTGATGCTACAAACCATGAACCAACACCCTCCTATGGCCACATGCATAATTAGGAGATGGGGACCTTCTAGGGATGCCCTACAGGAGATAACAACAGCTAGGGCAAGGTGAAGTCCCAGTAGAAGTTGGCAGTGCCAACTTCAACAGTCCTCAATGGTTTGATTTTTGCCAGAAATGCAGGTGAGTCTGCTGAGAGGCGCATGACCCACCATTGGCTTGATAGCAACACTGGGGATGCTGAGGAGCAGGTGTGGTTCGGGAACTGAAGAAATGGTCACCACCCACCACCTTCTAAACCAGAAGGTATTAAGTGATCCTTCTAGTGAAGGATATAGATTTTTTTTGTTCTCATCAAACTTATGGAGCGGTTCTGGTGCTATTCGCAAGCCCACAATTGAACAGGAGCAGTCATACAAAACTTCTGCTTCTGGGAAAATATGAGGTATAGGCCACTTCTACACTGTCCCAATTTTCTTGTGTCTTAGGGCTAATTCGAATTTTGCAAGCAAACCTTCTTTTTCTTTATTTATTGATAGTATCTTCTGCTCAGCAGTAAACAACAGGGACTTGGTCCTGGAGCAGACTTGCAAGAACTTTGGTAGGTAAAGTTTCACCAAGATTTTTCGGTCACAAAACAGGTTTCTGCCACTTCCATGTTTTCTCTGTAGAAAACACAGCAGAGTATGTTGCTATTGTAATGGTTTCTATGCCTGGAAATAGGACAGCTTATTTGCTGCAAACCAGTTAGAAAATAATTTGTTTCATTTGTTTCAGCTAGCCCACATCTTCAAAAGGAACTTCCAAAGATCATATTTGCTATATACCTTTCCTATTATTACTAAGTATGATAAACTCTAACTCACTTACTAGTTCATCTATTACCTCAGTTACTCATAGTTCTTGTTCAAATTATAGAGGTCCTGGTTTCAAAATCTATTTTTCCAGTTTTTGGATGCGTTCACATTCCCCAGACATTCTCTCCATTTGAAATCAATTAGGAGGTTCCGTTTTGGATCTCCCAAATCTCTAGTCTTTTTGGCTTGTCTAGTCTAATAAATGTAAGGTTTGAGACAACGTATATAATTCCTTCACATTTCACTGATTCTATTACACATTCAATCGCCAAAATTCCCATTATTGTTGTTAGCTGTCCAGCTTGAAATAAAAATGGCGTGCTGGTCCTTTTACACGTCCCTGAGTCTTGGTTCTTCAGTTTGATGTGCTTCCATTTCCTGAGCTGAAAGAGAAGTTCTCCAGGAAGTAACGATGGTCTGCCCAGGGCAGCCTGATGTTCATAATAACCCTTCTTTTCACAGGGCCAGTTTTCAAATGAAGTTCACATTATTCTCAATTTCATTTTACTGGGCCAAATTTTTCATTTTTATTATTTTTCAATAACATCGTGAGGCAGATTTGGGTCCTCT
>NW_009215237.1:15776-36515 GCF_000690835.1 Fulmarus glacialis
ACTGCACTTAGTGAATTTGTAGTGACTGTCTTTCATCCCTGTCACCAGAAACTGCTTCCTCCTTTGGTCCACAGCTGCAAGGGGAGAATCACAATTTCCATGGTAAACTCCAGAGGCTCCTTGGAGAGTCTTTGGCTGCCATTCTCTGACCTTAGCGTGAAAGCCTAAGTCCAGTTGAGCACATTTGAATTGATCCCTTGCCAGTTTATCCTGAAAGCCCTCACTGACATCTGCACATGCCAGAAACACAAGTTTCTGCAGCTTCTCTTGCAGTTCTGGTAGGATTTTCCCTTTCCTTTTCCTTTTTTGTCTGGCTTTTAGTTGCACCTGGATCGACTCAGATCTGTGGATGGTTCTAATCAAGAGGCAAAGGTTTGCATGAAGTATGGCTTTTCAGGCTTGCTGCTAGAACTCCTCCTTCCTCTCCATCTTCACCAGCTTTCATTCAGCCCACGGTGTTATATTTAGCAAAGTAAATCTCAAACAGAGTTTTCCCTAAAAGATATTAGGTATTTGCATTATTTGACCTATGAAAGTCCAGCCTCTCCCATGGGACTCTGTGACTTTGCCAACCAAATAGACAAACTGCAGTAAATGTTTTTGCCTAAGCTCTCCGACTGGCCCAACTGAACGTCCAGATGGCTGGCTACCATGATGGGTCTGTGACCAGACATTTCTTCCTGGAGCTGAAATTTAGGCAGTGAGTCCTTGTTCCTCGTCATCCCTGCTAGCGGGTTCCCAGCTGGCGTCTCCCTGCCTTGAAGCATCTATGGCAGTATCGTTGCCATTTACCTTTTCGGGCTTACCAATTCAGACTGGAAGTTTTGCAGCTGGCCTTCTCAGTCTGTTAGGACATTTTGTAGTCATTATTCCAACAGAGAGTTCACCTCCGCCTGCAAATCACTTCAGCCATTTCTGGGAAACCTCCAGATGCTGCTGTAATTCCTTTTGTAAAGTTTCCAACTCTTGTTTTAGCGCCTTCTGGTCTTGCTTTAATTCCTTTTGGCTAGTTTTGTTTTCTGAGAGCAGATTTGTTATCGGTTCAAGAAGAATACCAGTTCATAATTTCTCTATTTGAATGGGGTCCCAGTGTTGACACCAGGCTTTTATCTTGTGACCTGATCAGGTTCTTCCAATTAGAAGAAGAAATTGATGCGGGAGATACTTCTGGTACAGTTCTGTTAATTTATAATAATGTATGAAGTTCTGCTTTCTTAGGGAAAGTGTTAATCATGCACAGATTTCTTGCCCACAGCTCTTTCTGCTAGGAACCTGTCTAAAAAATCCCCATATTATCCTTCCTTTGGGGCCTGTGGGAAGGTCACAGGTCTGCACACCGAAGGCAGAAACACCGTAAGGAGACACTTGCTCTAGTCACAGACAGAGGTAGGTATGCCAAGCCAAAGAGTTACAGGCAGGACAAAAGGGAAATGCTCTGAAACCAGCGGCCACCAAAAAAAGGTCTAAATAGGATAGAGTAGGCAACTGTGTGATGGAGTTAGAGGTGAAGCGCATTCTGCTTTTCATGACTGTTTTAAGATCTACTCTGAATGTCAGCCTATTTTGGGCCCCCGCATACACTAGCAGAATGGGCAGAGGTTTTTTCCCTAAGACAGAGCCACAGCAATGCTGAGAGGACTACGCGTTAGATCTGTTCAGACTGCTGCATCTTCTTTCTCCTTGTACTGTTTCTTCTGCATAGCTCTACCTCCACAAATCCTATCTACGGAGTTAACACTCCTAAGCTTTTATATGTCCTGTATTTAGATGGAGACATGCACTAACCTCCTCTTACAGATATCTTAAGTGAAGGACAAGAATTAATTTAAGCTCAGTACCTATCACCACATAGATACACCGTTTCATCAGCTAGCCAGCAAGTTATCTGACAACTGGTGAAAGAATCAAGATTTTTGGCCAAAAGAACTTATGAGTTAACAGATCAAAACAAATTACAATCAATGTTAAGAAGAAAGAAGGCTTGGGAACACAAGTGGTGAGAAGATCAGGATAGCACTCCCATAGGTTTTAAGGCAGGACACGGAGGAAGGAGATGAGAAAAGCTAGCTCAAATGGCATAAAAGAAGACAGAGAGCAGAGTGGAAGAAGGGGTCACAGGAAGCACTGTGAGCAGCAGAGTCGGAGCAATATGGGATCAATGAGGGAAATAGGATGAAAGGAGCACAAAGATGAGATTGTGCATGTTCCCCTAAGGAACAATGAAGACAGCTGAAGTTGATACACCACTGTCTTCTGATTGCTGAATACAGTTAAGGATTGGTACAAGGACAGCTGCAGATGAAGAACGCGGCTAATTATAAGCGTTGCTAAATTCCTCACCCTTGGGAGAGGAAAACCAAAAGGGCAGTACTGGTAGGGCATGCGGAGGACTTTAGGGGACTGTGGTGAGAAGTGAATTCTTAGAGCAGAAGTACTCTACAGGAGACGATCACTGGCTCAGCCACTGACATAATTCCAGTTTGAAGGCATCTGCTGGGCTCAGCTATGGCAGTTTGCTACAGGGAGAGACACCACCTTAATTTAATGGATCCTCAGTGATGTCGAGATTCTTCATTTTTCTCAAAACACACGTCTTGAGTTCCAACTAACAAAAAGACTAAAAGACTGTGAAATGGTCCAGGTTGGAGATAAGGTGGTTTATGTCATTAAATGCAGGTGAGAAAAAAGTGACATCTGGAGCAGTATTTGGACTTACTCCAAAAAGAAGGAAAGCAGAAGAAAATAGGAGAGGTCACTGGGATTAATGAAATCCAAGGCCAGAGGAAACAGTTGTAATCCTGTCTAGTGATCTCCCTCTTGACCAAAGCCATAGGATTACCCACTGTGATCCCTGAACAGCACATTTCTGAGGCTGCACCAAGCACCTCGAAAGATGACTTCCCCTTCTGATGTCCAGCCTTACATATTCATAGCACCTCCAGGGACACCTGCAGCCCTCATAGTCCCAGTGAGACATCAGGCCTGCGTTCCCTACTCCTAATGCCTCGCTTCTTTCCCTGCCCTGTGGGCTGCACTGTCCTCTCCACTTCCCACCAGCCTCAGAAACAGCTTTTGCTCCTTGCCCTCATCGTACAGTGGCTCTTTATAAGTATTGGCATTCCCCTGCAATCTCTCACAAACCCCTCTTTTCCTTGCCTGTCCCAATTTCTGAATCCCTCCCCAAGGGCAGAATTTGTAGTACACGCACTGTGGCTCAGCCAGCAATTCCAGTGCCTGTGACTTGTGTTTCTTCCAGATGTACCTGCTTTGTCGTGAGTAGACCGTTTTCATGCTTTTTCTGATTCACCAGGTTCAGCCACTAGCTAGGCATCTGGATACAACTCTGTCCACAACTTTGTGGAGTTCCTCATATCACCATGAGATTAACATAGGCTTTTAGTTTTCTTTTGTCTGCTAAACTTTTTACAGTTTCGAGGGAGGCTGGATTGCTCTTCAAGAGGCTGTGAAAACCATCTTCCTCTCCTGTTGCAGGGGCCATATCACTCCCCCCTGTGAATCACTTCGCTAGCTTTCTGTCATCTTCCATAACCGATATAAAGGAAGGCACTGTCCATACCTGAGAACGTTGCAGTTTCGATCAGACACAAATACTGGCTGAAGGCTGATGCAGATAGGTCTGGGGGGAGCATCAGTAAAAGGTGCTGGGGAAGAGGTGAGTATAAGAAAGGATAAAAATTGGTTTTTGCAAAACAGGTTTTTGGTAATATAAGATGATGGGGTAGAAATGGTACATCTATGTCCAAGAATAAAGAGTTATATGGTATTGAAGAGAAGGATGAGAAATATGATCTTTATACAGCATGAGAAAAGAAAGTAGGCAAATGGTCTGAAAGGTTTAGTGATGTGGGCAGCAGAGTGGTAGCAGGATTGGCTGCCTGTTTGAAAATGAATTAGCAGTAAGAAAGAAAACAGAAGTATCCCCTGTAATAGTGCATGAAAGGATGGAAACATAAAAAGGAAGAAAAGAAACAAGAGCAATGCATGTATATGCAGAGGGAATTTAGTGAATATCTTTTGTTAGACAGTTTATTAGCAGGGTATCAGAAAATTATACAGACATAAAGTTACTTACACAAGAACATTTACAATATAAATGTAATTTTCAGCTGTGGGTTTCATTATCTAGTGGGTAATAGCTCAAGGAATATAAGGTGGATTTTAATTCTGTCTAGCATGTAAAACTAAATGACAATTTGCAGTGTTTGGTGCCATGGAAAGTATGCTGTTCAGATGCCTGTATAAATTTAAGTTATATTGGCAACCATAGCATAAACAAGGTGCCCTACCTGTTATCTCTTTATAGAGGATTCTTGTTGTGTTCAGCCTGAGTGTGGCAAAAAATATAAAGTCATTACAGCTTCTGGATATTTTTCTATACTTTGGGGTTTTCATCAAGATTCAGAACCATTTTCAGAGAGTGCATGCCCTAAGACCCTCTCTGTCACTTACAGAATGCTGCAAATTGACTCTATCACTTTACCCGCTGCTGTAAATTGGCTCTGAGCACACATAATGTGTCAGGTTTGCCTACTCACTTTCAGTTTTCACCCGCCTCTACTGGGCATATCTAGGAGTAATGGGATGAAATTGAGCAAAGGAAAATTTAGACTGAATATCAGGAAAATTTTCCTAACAGTGAGATCTATTAGAATGTGGAATAGTCCCCCAGGAAAAATGATGGAAACCCCGTTGCTAGAATCATTAAAAATAGACTGGAAAAAAACACAGTAAAAATACAGTAGAAAATAATCTGCATTGTCAGGGGATGGACAAGATGATTCCCTAGGTTCTCTCAGGCTCTAATTTCTAGGATTTTAGGAGCTGAGCTCCATCAGTATTAAACTCCCTGAATGCCCAAGATCATCTAATTGAAACAATAGAAAGTTTGCTCATAGGCATGCCAGGGAGAGTGCTCAGTAACGATCAGGCTGCATTACTGCTGAGAGTGTATCACTTGATCTGCACTGTACAAAGAAACAAGGAAGGAGACAATTTTTGTCACAATTTACCCGATGCTAAAGCTGTTCTTGTAAGTCAAATATGCTGGCTTGATTCAGCATTGCTGATGTTATAGAAAGAGATCTTTAAAGCAGGTAATAATGGAGTCCAGATCACAGTTTGTAGTGGTGGAGTTTTGTATCAAAAGCTAACCGCACGTGTTCAGAATCAAAATTTCTTCCTGCAACACATGTACTTTTTACCAGAAGTCTGTGCTCCTTCCATAGCAAACAGATGCTGTGCACTGCCATTTCATTTGTCTATGGAAGCCTTGCCTGTATATTGAGGGATAACAGATTACCTCCACAGGGAAAAGACACCGATTCTGAGTTTTTCCTTTCCAAAATGAGCTTGCTATTAAGATTTTCCCATTCTCATTGGTCTTAATATTTTACAATCAATATCGAAATCTCAACAAATGAAAAAATTAAAAACAAACTGCCAACATAATTCCAGGTACTGTAGCCATACCTGAAGTCAGTGCCACTTTCTTACATTCAGCGATATTAGTCACTTCCCTGCTTGCTGTGAGTAGGACACCAAAGAACAAGGAGGGAGACATGACTTGGCAAACTAACCACGCAGGAGAACGGACTACCCTACAGCTGGATGAAGAAGCCACAAAGTCAGAAAATCCTCTTATTTTTTCCTGGTAGATTGCTACGATGATTTTCCTCTCACTTCCTGCAATGCTCTCACATCCCTGATGACATGCCTGTTGGAGCAGGCGCTTTTCTGGGGCCAAACATGAAGACCAAAAAGGTGAGTGAGGTGGAGCATCGCTCATGCTCTTTCCATCCTTCGTCCTCATGTGTGTCCTGGAAAAGCCTGTTGGAAAGACCCTCTGCCTGATCACGCAGCAGGGCCCTTGCTGGGAAGTTACTTACCGTAAGAGCTGAGATTTTTAACTTTTATTTCCAGGTTTGGCCAAGAGAAGCGCATTGGGGAAATTGAAAAACTGCCCTAGTTCATGGCAACTGATTCCCAGAGTTCCCTCCTCAGCCTTTAAAAGCAGCAAAACTTTATGGCTCAGACCTTCAACCCTGCTCCAGATGCTTTGTCTCTGCAAAGGGGGGTGGAGGGGAATGGGCTGCAGCCATCTAGAGGGTCTTCAAGGGCTGTTTGTGGCAGGAGACCTCTGCTCAGCTACACCCCTTGCTTTGGCAGCACTCTCGGGGAGACGTGCACTTGGGGTGCCTTGCGGGAGAAGCCAGCCAGCGGCTCCCCATCCCCTCGCACGGCTGTGAGATGTTGCAGCGAAATGCAGCCCGGCAGGCGCTGCGCAGCCCCCCCGCCAGCCCGGGCCCCTGGGTCACACAGCTCGGGCTCTCCTGAGCTCCCGCAGACATCACCCAGCAGTCCCCCTGCTCCTCAGCCACCTCTGCTTCCGAAATTAAGGCAGCCATTTCTCTACGTTGCCTTCCAGAGCCCGCAGGTTATAGTCCTCAGCAGCAGAGAACAGCATTGACCCTAGGATCCTTCTCCCCCTTCGGAGGCTGCTCTTCACACGTGCCACGTGCACGCAGACACACGTCATGCAACGCGTGAACGTACCCGCTGATTAAGTAGTAGTGGCAACAATGTCCTTCTCCTTTCATTTTGAGGACTGCGAGGGTCTGGTGAGAGCCTGGTGGTGCTAGGAGATAATAGAACTGCCTCGTAATTTCTGACCGTCTCTCCCTAGCTGATTCAGGTCATTAGAGTTATTTTGCAACATTCTTCTAATAATCTGCAGACGCTTTCCTCCAACGCTGAAATCATACACAAAAGGCCAAGGTTTAGGGAGATGAAGACAACGCTGATAATGAGTCCCTGATTGATTAAAAGTAAATACATTTTTATTCAGAGAAAAGGGCATTTGTTACCACAAACATTTCACCTTCAGCACAAATAGGAGTTGCGCTTACATTTACTAAGGGATTATAGCAGCACTACAACTAATTACTTCCCAGCAGCTATTGGCCTCAGGTTAGATGTAAGCTACTTCTGGCAATATGTGGTGTGGGTTCATGTAAAAAGGGGCCAGTATTTTCATTGTCTTGGTAGAAAACAGTGCAACGGTGAGACGTGAGCGAATATACTATGCATAATGCAATACAAAATAAGAGCTTATTACAAGGAGAAGACTCAAGAAGATCAAACAACATTAGTCCATCCCACCATTTTATGTTATGAGGGAGATATTAATTATTCTGTTTGTATTTCGTAGATGGCCTCGAGTTGTTCAATTATCACATAAGGAGGTGCACATTACTTGCTGGAGACAGATTCCAGATTCAGGCTCCTTGATTACCTTCAGTTGCATGAAGTCAGTTGTATATTCCCGATGTGACCCATGCAAATTATAGTATGCTTTTGATCAGCCAAATGTTATTTGCCCCTGAGTTATTTACCTGACCTTTGGTGTGAGATTTTTATTTTTTCTGGAATCCCAACACAGTCACATCTTTGCTATTCTTATGTGAATCTCTGAACTCTCTACTCTTCCATCCTGTGACATAATTTTTGCTAAGCCACTGGCAAGTGATGAGATTACTTTAAAATATCTATCAGGATTCAAACAAGGAGGTTCCTCCAGGTCCAGGCAATGAACTGCCCTGAAATTATTGAGTTATTCATAACTTTGAGTAGCTACAAATTACTGCTATTAACTGAATCCTGTAATTACAGCAAGAAGCTAGGTCTTGTAGCATAATTTCTGGTGTAGATAGTTTTTAGTGCATGTCTTAGGGAGTAAAAACTCGGGGCATGCAGAGAAATGGCCGTTGTGATCCTGTAAAAATAGCTGATGTTTCCTAAACTGGATCTGCTCTAGATCATGACGAAATAAAACATTCGCCTTGGATGAGGGACAAGTCCTCGCTCTGATTAAAATAGTGCAGGAATGGTGTCTTCTAGCTCAAGTGAATGTTGTCACTGGATGGACTATTTTTCACCATGACATGAGGAAGATCCTCCTTGAAGGCCTCTTTGTTTTGACAATTGGTCTGTAATATCAAGAAATTGCTGACCGACCCTCGATAATCCCTTTGAGGCAAACCCCGGAGTGTCTGGCCTCAGGGACCACACCACGGAGCAAGCGTAGACCTCAGAGCACCTCAGCACAAGTGTCCAATAGCCCTGTGTTGTCACCAAGCAGAGATGCAACACCGCAGACGGGCCGCTGCTTTCACCTACGCAGCTAGTGTTGGCACCGCTGGGTCCCCTCCCGTGCCACGTGTTTGGATGTCTCTTGAGTATAGAAAGCACTTAAGAAAAATAAGAGTACTTTCATTGCAAAAAGAAGCAGATATTCAAGCTGTTGGGTTTATTACTCTAATTCCTGATGGTGGAGGTCAGCACACAGAGTCTCTTCCACGTCTGGGCATAGCAGCTGGGCATGAAATGGGTGTTCATTTCTGTGCTTCCTAGCTGCAGGAATCATGACTCCAGCCTCTGTTTGCTAGTAGCCGTACCCCATCATTCACTGTACCTTGAGAAGGAGGCCTTCTGGAGGGTATTTAAACCTGAGATATTCCTACAGTTGTATTATCTTTCACACAGTCAGAGAGAAGCAAATAGCCCTACATCCAGTCCAAGTAGAATGAAACAGTGATTTAGATTTCGTATCATGTATTTTTGACCTTTCTGTTGGAAGAATAACACTGAGCTTGTTTAAGAGTAAAAGATTGATGATTCTGAAAGCAATGTTATAAAAACGGTACCTTCTTACTCAGCAGATCTGTTTCTGTTGTGTACTGAGAATCATTGCTGTCTGCGTTCAAAACTAAAAAGTTTATGGTTTTTAGCCCTGCAAAACCAATCCTCTTCAGGACAAGTGAGCTGGTTCCTCTCTGTTGTATTATTAATAAAACTCTGTACTCCTTATCAGTTACCAGGCCAGTCAGTGCACACACTGATTGTTAACAAGTGTTCCTGGATCTCTCCCTTTTTCACCTTTAGTGTTGGCATGAGTGGAATTTCTCCCTGTGGAAGAGGCAAATAATGTTTGCACAGCAATAATTCTTGCATATTTTCACTGGCAGAGATTTCATGACCTGCAAGTGATGCATTGGAAGGAAAGAACCTTGCTTCGCCTTCAGAGCATGGCTGAGTTTGCAGTGGAAAAAAAATGACAGGTAAATAGTGGAAATCCATGAAAAGCAAACTTCCACTAAAGTGAATGGGAGTTTAAATGGAGAAGAAGTAAGCAAAGAGCTCAGGATTTGGCTCTGAGAAAATCTATTCACATGAAGCATCTCTTAAGACTTTACCTAATGGACTATCAAATACAGATTTCTTAGTGGAGGTTGTCTTTTATAAGAGGGCAAACATGCAAGGCAAACTCTCAGCACTGAGTGTGTTTTTATTGTAAAAACAACTTGTTTGCTTAGGTATAGATTAGCTTTCCAAAGCAAGAAAAACAGGAAAATGTAAAAACACCATCCATTACTGCTGGAGCTAGTAGGCAGACTCAGAGCTTCTCTCCTTTCTCCCTCACACAGTTCCCCACAAAGGAATCAACAATTGTGAGCAAAGCGATGCAGAAACCAGGATCTTTCCCATGCCAACGTGGAGAAGGTGCCCCACTGAAACCAGAGACAAGAAGTAACAGGGCATGCCTATATACCAGTCGCTTGTTGAGATCTTCATATACAGAGGCTTTCTTTTAAGGAAAACATTAAATTTCCCTCTGTTTTGGTTATAAATATTAAAACTGTTTTTATGATCTCCATCAATGACAACTGTTCCAACGTCACTAATCAATATGGTCCTTTAACTGCTATTTCCCATTAGGAGGTTGCCCAGTCTGTGGTCTATGGTGATCAACGTGAGTAAGGCAGTTACTCCTCAGTGTGTGACGGCATGCAGCCTACTAGAGACTTCGACAGCGTTTTGAGTCCTATTGCCAGACAGATGCTGAATTCAAAAGTTGTAAGAAAGAGTTAATGCGCTGGAGTTGTCAGGCTCTCTGGGGAATCCTCTGTGGACTCCTGAGTTCTGAAGAAGAAGATCAGAGACCTGCTGCTATGACAAGGGTTTGCCTAGGACCAGCAGGGGTAAATCACAGTTTCCTCACTTGTCCAAGCTTGTGCAAAGGTCAGTTAAAAAAGACAGAAACGTTTCCCTATCACCTGGTCCTCCAATCTTAATTACTTGTTCCCCAAACACTTCTGTCCAATATGGAGAGACAGACAAGAAATTTGGAGGAGCGAAGCTCTTAGAGGGACCGACTGGCACCGCTATGTGTTTACACTGCTTACAGGGTGAAATTACTTAGGCGCTGCGACCTCTCAAGATACACTTATCACAGTCTGAAGTGTGCCTTAAAGAGCAGACGGGCGTCTGTGGGACCCCCTCACAGCACGCCATGAAATTCATCTGGATGTGATCCCCACAGCTGCAAATCCACCTTCCGTTTCCACTACACACATTCTATTAGTCTGCTGTGCTTCCCCTTTAGCATACATCAGCGCAGCTCTTTATTTTAGTGTTATTAATTTTTGACATGAAGTCGCTCTAAACATGGTAAATACGGAAAGTAATTGGTATGTTAAACAGGGGAAGCATAATGAGTCTCATGTACAAACGCGACTCGCTCCTGCTGCAGAGCCGGACTGAAACAGAATACACAATCGCGCTGCCAATTTCAGCAGACCGTGGTTCACAGGCAGTGCCTCGACCTCTCCTGTACTTATGATACATCCAGCCACAGTTTAATGGCTGAAATGACTTTGAAGCTTTCCCAGTGGAACCAATTTTCACCCTCTGTGAATACAAGCTCCAGCCTTTCAGCAAAGAGTTTAGTTTGGTGATAAGTTAACATGTGAGGCCAGCCTGAGAATAAATTCTGATGTTGCCCTGATGGTAGGGCTTTCACATTGCAACTCGTGGCGACAACATAGGGCTTTTTGGGAGAGACGCGCTCTCCAGACTAATACTGGCTGACGGGATATTTTGTCAGCGAGGAGGGAGGTTCTTTGCAGCTGGGGAGGCTGCTGCTGGCTTGTCAGCACTGATGGCAAATCTTCGCTAGGAGGAACAGATAGGGAAGTCACAGCCCATCTCAGCCCAGGCTTGCAGTGATAAGGGGTTGATTGTGAAATACAGGGCGTGAGTTTTAAGGGTACAAATGAGAAATTCTCCTCTAAATTTGGCTAGAAGTCAGTGGGAGAGGGAGATATATCAGAAAGGGGGAGAAGAAGAAGAGTTAGAAAAAAATATATACCAACAACTTTTATATAAGCTTCAAAATAATACTAAGTCCAGTTTGTCTCTTTCTCTTAATTTCAGCCTTTTTAAAGATTCTAGATTTCTAGTTTTGCCTTGGGAATAATACAGACTAAATACAGTTATTCCAGCTCTTGTGTTATAGTTTCAAATCTAATCAATTTTGTCCAGAATCAAGGCTGAAAGATCAGATCAAAATTATTATTGCACAGTCCAGAATTAACAAAACACATATATGCTGCTTGAGATGCTATTTCCCTGCCAGCTCCATGCTTTTTCTGTTAGTGGTAATTCACAAATAAAAGACAGACACACTCGGCAGCAGGATGGGACCATAATATTTGACCAAGAATGGAGCTGACATACATCAGCAAAATGCCCACAGACAGCATAATCAGGAACCTGACCTGTCTGCTGCTCTACCAATGGTACTGCATAAATAATTAATCGTACCTGTCAATGTAACATATAACACCAGGTAGTTCTTTGCTTTTTGTTTTCTATGACAAGCCTTGACCTTTTTCTGTGTTAGCTGTCGTAGAAGAAGAAATTGGAAGAAAGAGAGCAGACCCTTGCTACTTGTGTAATAGCCTACCTGCTTTCTCAGGTTATTCTGGATGAGGGGTTGTTGACAGGATATAAAATATCTCAGCAGTGCCTGGCAGAAGAGAATCAGCAGAAGAAAGCAGTATCTGGCTACCTTAATCTGAGTTTGGTGCATGAACCAAAAGAACCCATAGATACAATTTTTGCTTGAGATGTTTAAAATTGGGCACTGTAATGTGCCTTAAATAGGTACTAGGAAACAAGCAGGAGCTGATACCAGGATAGATTTAATGGCACAACAGTTTCTTTCTATTTGTTTTTATGATCTGGGTTTCAGAAGAACCTTGAAAACAGTCTGGAGACAATTTTTTCCTTTTCTTTTTCTTTTTAACACCTTTGTGATTAATTTAAGAATGGCATTTCATTCCGGACAAGAGACCCATGGTATAAGGCTGACAGCTGAGACCTGAAACACATATTCTGCAATTCAGCAAGTGCATAAATAAAAAGGACAAGTTAGCACTAGTATCTTCTCTGAGGAAACATCTGAGGTAAGTTTCAAATGCTGAAATGAAGTACTGAATTCAGCTGAGGTACCTATGCGCAATTTCAGGCAAGCAGCCAGCAAATGTGTGTCCCTTCTTCTTTGTTTCCCCTTCTAGGGGTCATAGCATTATTACTATTTCAATTTAACATATGTTTTCTGAAGAAGGATGGAAGCCTTGCCCCGTGTAACTCACATAGCTCTGTTAAAGAGACCATAAAGCCCACAAAAAAATGACTTAGAAAACCCAGCACAGTGATTTCAAGAGTAGCTCCCAGAACCTTCATGAATAGCATGCCTTAATGATGCAGAAGCTGGACAATAGCATATGATCTCATTAGGGATATGGTTTCAGCCTGGGCCTGATAAACTCAAGTACATAAACTTGCACCTGCACTTTCCAAGTGCAAACACCTGGCTTTTCTTTATAGAAAGAGTCAAAAGCCTGCATGCTCTCTTTCAACAGCCTTTTGTAAGTGCAAGGATTGGAATCTGTACCTGCAAATCACATTCCTGGACTACTCCTACTGATACCCTAATAACTACTATCCTTCTGGCTATGCTGTCTTCAGTGCTTCAGTAAACATTAAATGCATTCACTTTAGAAAAATCACAGAGAAGTTGGCTTCGATCGCAGGCAAAGAAGGAACAAATCCTGAGTCTGAAACTTTGCTCCTGATAGATTTGTCACACCTTCTCCTCCCATCAAATAAGGGTTACATTTAAGTACCAGATTACTGAGCCCTAGTTAGCTGACACTGCAGAAGCACTTTCCAACTCTTGTTCTCAAGCAGAAACCTTAATCTAGGACCTCATCTGGGCTCAGCCATCACTGTACCTCTTAGACCCTTCCCTGAGCTTGTGTGAATGTTGATACCTGTCCAAACGCCTGAAATCTAAGGAGACAGCTTGAACCATTTCTGAATTTTACAGTTAAATGGAGACTCTTGAAACTGGGAAGTTTGGTTCATGGGTTTAAAAAGACAAAGAATCAAGACCTGAAGCTAACGATTAGGGTTTGTGTTTAGACTCATCATGAATTTGTAATGCACAATCAAGATGAACAGTGGTACCAGCAATGGTGGCTCCCCTTTGTCTTCCACAACTACTCGGTCTGCAGGGTGATGGGCAAAAGTATCAGCAGAAAATACCCATTGATATAGGTGCACAAACATGTCAGGCGGAACCTCTGAACTTTTCTGAAGTGGTTTAGCTCCTTTTTAGATAGCATCAAAAGCAACTAAACCAAAGCTTTCAGAGCTGGCTGCACAGTACCCTCCATGAACAGCTTGAATCACCCAGCGCATGGTAATGGTGTGCCACAGAAGCTCTAATCAAGTGCACACGTGTGTTTTCTTTTCACGAGATGACAGTTCCCAAGTGAAAGGACACTTCAGCTCTGATAACACTTTCCTTCTATTGTCTGAGTTCTGTTTGTTTTCTGGTAAACCCCAGCGCTGCTTTCTGTGCAGGCATACATTTCCCATGCTTGTGCAAGGAGGCCAACCAAAGCCTTTGGAGGCTTCTCAGTAGTATCGCCTGAAGCAAATACCACAGCTCAATGGCAATTTAATATTGTAATCAGGAAGCGAACTGTGCAGTTTTGGCACATTGCAAAAATTATTAACTACATGTATTAGTGTTGCGATTCTAGTAACTAATATTTACAAAAGGTTCCCTGTGTAGACGTGAGCAGTTGAGCTATTCTTGAGTGATTGTCAGTGGGCCTTTAAGCCTGTGCTCATGTTCGCTGTTTAAAGATAAAACATCAATACTTAGAAATTGTACTTCAAAAGACCTATTTCATGAATAATAAATTCTCAGGGTGTAAAACCATACCAAACACCAGAACGTTTTGTGAATTTATGGGGAAGTTTTCCTGTGGAAAAATAATCCTGGCAGATAAGATTAAAAACGCACATCTCAAAGTCCCTAACATAATATAAAGGAGATTGGATTTAAATGTTAAATCATTCTTGTTCTGGGGATTTTTGTTTCATGCCATGACGTGTCTCTTTCTCCTGCTTTCCCATTGCTATCAGAATTAATGACCTTATGAACCCCAGTTCAGAATTCACAGGGAAGGGCAGATATAAGCAACAGGAAAATGTTCTCTAAACTCAAAATCTGTAATTGCCAAATTACATTTCTCCATGCAATTATTATGTCTAGGCTGACTCAAGGTTGAAGCAAAGCTACATTTGCCTTTGTGTCTCATGCAACTCTTGTTGGTCTACTAGTTCTTCACCTGGCAAAGCGTGGTGGTAAGGAGTGAAGGTGGTTGGGTAAGCACATTCGTATCAAACACAGATGACCTATACAGTATGCTTGACTAACTTTGAACCTCATAGCATTCCTATTCAGAGTACATAATCGTATTCCTTTCAGTAATCAATTATGTGCTTTTCCAAATAGGCGGGGACACAAACAAATACATTCTTGAAATGGGGTCTCTTCTAGTCTGTGAGCTGTACCACATCACTGACATGCATATATGCACAAGAAAAAAAAAAGCCATTTATTTTCTAATAGTATCGTAGTTGGGAGAAAGATTTTCTCATGCAACTTAACCTCTGTGTAGTTTCTTCTCTTCAAGCTCACCCATATTTCACACAATTTTTCTGGCAGTATTCAAAGTGCTTTTTAAATTATGTATGCTTTTGGCTAGTACGCCAGACTTGTAGTCTAAAAGACTAGACTTCCCTACAAAGAAGTCATGATTCAACATTGTTTATTTTGCTGCGTAATCACATTAGATAAGGTAATGTCATAAAGATGACATGAAACAACTGTATGTAAACAATACATTGCCATTCCTTCACCAGTTGTTTAAACAAATCAACAAGTAAAATATACCCTTAGCTTCAGGTAGTTCCTATGTCACAGCAGCCAGACATTAACATGAATTTCTTAGAATTCAGACCAGTACTCCGTGTTATATCAATGTGGAAGACAAAGATGGTTCTTCCCATGTGTCTGCAATATACTTACCAGCCAGGAGATGACTGATGGATGCTGGCAGGGAGTAAAAGTAACCAGTGAGGCAGTGTTGGACAACATGGTCAGTAGTGATCACAAAGCACTATAACATACCAAAAAAAGTAATTATAGAGGCAGAAGGACAGGCAGAAAGAGACAGAGAAGCCAAAGGAAAATAAGATTTCAAGAAAAAGGTAGGAGAGAGATGTCTGAAGTTGTTCACAGTTAAGGAGGGCAGAGCTGGCAATAAAGAGGTCAATGAAAACTTCACCTGACTGCAAGGCACTGGAGACAGGTTGAAAGAAGTTTTCTGGGGAGCGGAGGAGGGAAAACACTGGAGAATGGTGCGTCTGAAGTGCGTAGGGACAGGGTAGTAGCTGTGGTGCCAACTGGGGCCAGGTATACAAATTTACAGAGTACATAATATTAGTATTAGTGTATATATAATATTAAAGACCTTGGTAATGTTTAAAGTCATAGAATCAGAGAATAGTTTGGGTTGGAAGGATCCTTTAAAGGTCATCTAGTCCAACCCCCCTGCCGTGGGCAGGGACATCTTCAACTAGATCAGATTGCTCAGAGCCCTGTCCAACCTGACCTTGAATGCTTCCAGGGATGGGACATCTACAGCCTCTCTGGGCAACAAGGTCCAGTGTTTCATCACCCTCATTGTAAAAAATGTCTTCCTTATATCTAGTGTAAATCTACACTCCCTTAGTTTAAAACCATTACCCCTTGTCCTATCGCTACAGACCTGTAAATTTTGTCCATATCAAAGGTCAATACAATCTGAAAAATTTCTATCAAGAAGCAATAAAATGACATGCTTTATATTTATTTTTATATTTTACAGAATATAAAAATGAAAAAATATGTTTAATGATAATCAGCTAATGTATGCACTTTATATGTGTAAACACAATTCATCCAAGTCTAAATTATAAACCACAATATTCATATGTATTCCTTCCCAATTTACAATTTTACCTGTTTCGTTCCAAGTACATATTTTAAGATTAATAAATCAGCCACTCTAAATTCCATTATTCTCACATGTTACTGCTAGGGTGTGTAGGCGTAACATTAGTTTTTATAAATTCCTTTAATTAAAGTAATTATGTCAAAGTTAAGATATGGTAAGCATATTAATATTTTAAGTAAATATTTGTGCTTGTTTTCAGAATTAGTAGAAACAGGAATTTGGCTACAGTTAGGGTTCTTCACTGCTTCCGAGTGCTGTAATAAAGAAGGGGAAAGGTGAGTGTATGCCTATCTTTAAGTATGTGCTTAGCCTTTCTAACCTGCTGTGAAAGCAGCAAGTTAAGGGGACTAAGTGCATACCTAAAGGTAAGCACGTGCTTGACTGCCTTGCTGATCCGAGGCTAGAGACAGTAGGGTGATGAGGTTTCTGAAAAGGCTGCTGGCACACTCACCACATCAGTTCAGGGATAACGAATAACTTTTTCACAAGCAACTTAACGATTGAAGGGACCAAGGATTCACTTATGCAATAAATTGGCTTTGGCAGCAAAACCAGCTATAACTCTTCTTCTCTTAAGTGGAGACTTAATGCTATTGAACCAGTTCAAAGCACGGCAGTGGTGCCATCATGACTGCAGAGATGATGAATTTTGGCCTAAGAACAAATGCCCTCCAGAGTGCAAGAAGTTATTAACTCAGGTTCATGGCCAAAGCTGTGGAGTTGTATCCTGTGTCCCTTTAAAATGTATTTTGGGGTTAGATACACAAAAAAGCTCAGGTACTTAATGCTGGCCTGACTCTACCTGCAGGTGCCCAAGTCTGGACTTGTGATCCTAAAATTTCTGGATAGTTCTGGAGGTGCTAAAGATGTTGATATTAAAATGCACCTTAAAGTGGACTTCTAAAGTTCACCTTCTCTGTATGGCCAGAAACACCTTTATCATCCTTGGCAGTGTTTGGCTTCTGTCTCAGTCTAATCTCTTTTGAGATCCACAAATAAAGGGTTTTCTCAGTCTCTACATGGAACGCTGCTGTAGATACCTGCGATGAAGATTAGAAGAAAGGGAGGAAAGAGGGAATTAACTCTACTGTCCTTTCATCTAATAGTTCAGTGATTAAAAACCTCACACAGTATATGGCAGAAATTGGGTAAAATACTGAATAGTTAGCATAAGCTGTTGCCATTACTTCCTTTGTACATATTGTAGTTTGATATTCTATGGTATAAAGCAAATTGTCTGAATTCCACATTATACCATACCAGGCTACATAATGAGGTAAAACCCAAACGAATAAACAAAAAAAATTATAACCGAGGAACCTTCAGGAGATCATTAGAATATTGAAATGTCGTGAGTTTCCTGAAATCTTGAACGTTTACCTCAGCAAGCCCCAAAATTTCCCTGTTTTTCCATAAATATTGAGAAAGAAAGTCTGAATACTCTTGCCTCTCAAAAGAAATTACTCATCCCAGGCAAACAGATGACTAGGACTTTGCAAAGCTGGGATACTCTGTTGTTATGAAACCATGTGTATATGAAAGACAGTCTGGCTATTAATACTTGTAGACGAGAACAGTTAAGCAAGCACTAAAGCTCCAGAACTTTTTATGATAAAATATCAAGCTTGCTAGATATGCGTATACCTACATAAATAGATTGTATTTTCAGCTGGGGGGAAGGGTCAGAGGTGGTGTCTCTGAATAAACAGCTCTCAGACCATTTCCCCCCCCCCATCTCTTCCACTGCTGCTGCCTTGGGCTCTGGGTTTTTTTGCCTGCTAAGGCCAGCTGCTTCCTTGCCGGTTGGATCCTCTGCCATGGCCCAGGCTGCCTCGGGGATGGCGAGGGACCACCTCCACCGGGGCCAGCCGGGCTCTCCGGGCTGTGTGCGTGCGTGTGGTTTATCTGCCTGACGGGGCCTGGGCAGCAAGGCAGAGCCGCTCTTCTCTTCTCACTGTCTTATCTTTCCCTCGCTTCCCCAGCAACAGTGACCTGCATCACCTTGCCTGAGTACATCAGCTTTGCTGCCGCCGGGACCCGGCGCAGGCAGATCTAATCACGTGTTCTGCCCAGCTCCTGATGTTTTTGAATTACCCTCCCGGTCGTTCCCGTGACTATCGATAGCACAACATCCGGAGGCGAGGCGCTGTGCCTCCTCACGTCTAGGCTTTCATGGGGTTAGCCTGAACAACGCTGTACAGACCCGGACTGCTACAGCAGCATTATAGATCCCTGGTTTTAGTCGTGGCTACGTCTAACTCTTCAAGTATGGAAGGGAAGGGTGCATACACCGCGCACAGAAGCCTTGAAATTGCCCACTGATACTCCAAACTCCCTGGTCAAGGGAGCTGCCGGTCTAGGTCGGCGCCTTGTTGTGTTTTCAGTGGGGCTGCTGCGGGGCTGCCCCCGTCTCTAGTGCTCTGCAAAGAGTCCCTTTGGTACTTCCCCTTGAGCTCACCTCTCCCAAGCAACAGATTTTGCAAATGGTGGTGTTAGCTGAGGGTTTTTAGTCACACCTGATCAGTAAGAGAGCAGGGGGTTTATTTAGCATGAGAAGGGTCTGAGAAACATTTCACGGGCCGCAATGAACGGCCAGGACCATCGCTCAGCGATACAACGATCACAAAAGATGGTGGGAAACAGATGCAAGGCCAGATCTGGCAGGTAATATTCTGGCTGCCTCCTCGCCTCTCCTGGTGGAAAGTTTCCCTTCGTTCAGCAAGTCGGAGGACCTGCAAGGCCACCTCACCACTCACAGGAGCACGGTGCATTTTTCTCTTCGAGATGCAGTAGGTGATATAGCTAGTTTCATCTCCCAGTATGAAACCCTTTTTCAGTTGCCCAGAACTCAGCCAAACTTTAATATGAAAGAAGAATACCTTTTTTTTCCTTATATCAAGACAGAAAGTCAAGATTTCACACACTTTCATAAACCACGTATTGAAAAAAGCCCAGTCTGTGAACTCAGGACATTCACAGCAACGATCCAGACCCATGTCAACAGATTCTGACACTAATTCAGGAAAGGTATTAGTTAATTTTGATTTCTCAGCGCTCTCTTCAGTTCTGTTGTCATAATTAGAAAGTCAACATTTACCCACATCTATCATGAGACCTAGGAAAACTATTAGTTGCAAACAGCTGATTTGTTGAATTTAGCTCTCTTTCCTGATTGTGGTTGATCAACGATTACATTTTAATTTCTATTAATTTTATTCACTGTGTAAATTCTTCTGTGACTTGTTCATGTGAATATATTTCAGCCTATGTATTGCTTACAGACTGGATGGTATATCAGAGTTTTTGTGAGCTGCAATTCACTATGCAGTTTGTACGTGAACGATCATTTGAGTCCCAGTCTATTGTTTCTGGTCTCTAGGTGAATAGTCTTCAAAAATATAAAGTGATTTCAGGATGACTTCTGCAGACAGTTTGGAAGCTTGTTGGAAACAAAATTCACAGGAGTATTTGTTTCACTGTCTTTTTTAATATAAATTTATGAACAAAGGTTTCTCCTATATATGTGTATGCAAAAAAACCTGATGAACTCCCATTGTAAAAAACAGAAATATTCTGATTGAAATAAAAAAGAATCCTGTAAAGTTCACTGTGGGTAAAATGGGAGAAATTATTTTCCAATTAAATGGGTAGAGGGTTTTGGGTAATTTTTGTCTTCCTTGGATTCTTAAAAATGATCCCCAGAAAGACTGTCCTTCTTTCCTCCCTCCCCCCATTATTCACCCACCTGTAGGCATCTCTCTGGTCTCAGAGATATCTCAATAATTTTTTTATATTCTTCCCAAATGACAGCGTGGGGGAAGGCTGAGCTTTTTAAAAAAAAACCCACAGTCTTGCAATGTCAGAAATGCAAAAAGAACACAGAAAGAAGCTGCATATCTTTTCCTGAAGCCTTCAAAAGTCTGTCAAACAGAGGGAAGCGTTACGCTAAGTACAGCCCACCAGACACCCCCCAGCGCTGGCGTGCGGAGGGGACACGGCTGAAGACCATCGACCCGAGGTCACCACCGACCGCAGCCCACGCCGGAACAGCTCTGCCAGGCTTGCCTGCACAGGCATCGGTGGCTTTTAATGGCAAATTCTGTGCATTTCTTTTAGAAGGCGGCGTGGGCCGACTATCAGTATTGAGCATGTTAATCCTGAGCTGCGTTACTATTCTCTCGCCGACTGCCAAGGTCTGCAGGGAAAGACATCCTCTGCCTAAGGGGCCCCGATGACGTCCCGCCATTGCCACGCACCGGGAAGCTTGGAAACATTGCCAGAAATGTTATTTTGGAAACATGTTATTTGTAAAAGTGTGTATAGGTTTATATATACAGCTAGAGGAGCCAGGGCTGGGCCTCGGGCCCGCAACCTGGCGGATCACTAAGAGCAGCACCTGCTAGTCCCGGGGGCCACAAATACGTGGCGCCATTAAGAAAATCCCTACGGCCGGTGCCTC